>NW_020175049.1:1459462-1576378 GCF_003031525.2 Neophocaena asiaeorientalis asiaeorientalis
AACCTCTATGGTCATTGCTCACATTAACTCCAAGGCCATACTGCAGCCCAAGCCAAACATTCTCTCCCTCTTGTTTATTCCACTCAGATTGGGTCTAGCCTCGTCACCCTGAAGAGCAGACCATAAAGTACACATTGATTCCAGCTAACAATATTAAACGTGCCCTAACTTTGAACAATCCAAACTTCTCTCGTTTGTTAAATTTGCAAAGAAGAATTAAAGTCCAAGGTGAAATCCTCTTTCTTAAAGATATTAAGCCCTAAAAATCAAAATCCAAAATCCTTCCCTTTCCAGTTCTTTCCAGCTAGATGGGCCTCACTCATATGCCTGGGAAGATGTGTCAGGCTCAGGGGGCAGAGGCCTGATGCTGGAAGTGCTAGAGGGTTTGCTACTGACACTTGCCCTGTTGACTACTCTGACCCACTCATTCCTGGAGTCCCTCATTTCAGCAGGTGCTTAGGGGGAAATGCTAAGGACACTCCCCAGCTTCTTATGGGTAAGGACAGTGGAGTGCTAGTAAATGTTTAAGAACTGGCTCTGGGGCCGTTGGGTGGGAATTTAGAGCATTTGCCGGTTTCCATGGTGTAAATACTCCCACCATGGCCAATTTCAACTTACCAACTTGACATCACTGAATGCAGAATTGAGAAGTGATGTGTACAAATGGCTACTGAGTAAGGGAATCCTTACACTAGTGCTGAGCTGAGCTCCTGGCTATTCTAAGCATAAATCCTCCCTTCCGAAAAGTGCCTCCTAAAACACGTTTTTTAGTTCTGAACCAGTGTCTTTGGTGAAGAAGGAGAGGCTGACGCCCCAAGAAGTCACAAGACTTCCTCACAGTGACACAGCTAGTGAAGAGCAGAGCCGCGATTCACACCCAGGACCCTGACACCACACCCAGGGATCATTCCCCTGTCAGAGCATCTCTGTCACCCCACTCCATGCCAGGACCTCACGTGCCTTCATTATCTCTCCCAAACTGTTGTCCCGAAAGTTTGCAATATCAGCAGTCACTTACACCTCACTGGGAATTTCAATCCCTTGGTTTTTTTCTCCCAGACGTTTTTTGCATTTTTAGGAGTGTGAATGGAAGGCTTTTATTCCTGGCTTAGTGATTTCAAGCTTCAGTAACTAAGTAAGAGAGAGATTTTGGGGGGAACACGCTTCCTGAGATCACTTGGTACTCAACCACTGGTGAACACTGCTTGTGACAGGAACCAGCCCTTTGTGGTAGAAAAGGCCAGTTCATATATCACTGGTCCACCCAGTATTTTCCCTGACCCTCCCCCATCCCCAGAATACCGTTATTCTGTTGTCCTTCATTAATGTCCACATAATAATAGTGTAACTAACCGTCCTGCATCATGGTTGAGAGCACAGATTCTGGAGTCAGATTGCTTAGGTTCAGATCCCTTGGGTGAATTATTTCATTTCTCTGTGCCTTGATCTCCTTGTCTCTAAAATAGAATTATAGTACCCACCTTCCAAGTCATTGGGAGGCATGTTCCCCATGTTAAATGAGTTAATGAAAAAAATTGGAATAGCACCTACACCACGTGTAGTAATAAGCACCGTAAGGCAGGTACTATTCTCCACATTTCATAGATGATGAGACACGTGCTTAGAGGAGATGGTGACTTGCCCACGAAGGTACAATTGAAAGTAGCTGAGTGGGAGCCCTGGGTCTTTGCATCAGGGGCCTTCCGTGCTGCCGCAGATGGTGCTCACGTGATCAGCTTGGTTCTTGTCTCGCCTCCCGAGGTACATCATCCTCATGACGCTCCAAGACCGGAACGAGAAGCTCTTCTACCGAGTGCTGACGTCGGACGTGGAGAAATTCATGCCCATCGTGTACACGCCCACCGTGGGGCTGGCCTGTCAGCACTACGGCCTGACCTTCCGCAGGCCCTGGTGAGCGGTCCTGGGACAAGGGCTCAGGGAGGGGCTGTCTCATGGAGGGGAATCAATCTTCTTGCTGGCCCTGCTTGTTGGGACTCCGGAAGCGCTTTCTGATTGGGGCAGTGGCCCAATGAGGCATTTGTTTTTAAGCAGTTGCTCAGTGAAATGACCCCATGTGCAGAGAAATGAGCTGAGAGAGTGTCTAGCAAGGGGATAGTGGAACTTCTTCACCTCGGAATAGTAAATGCCCGACATGTTGTTCAGAGTTGGCCTGAGAGGTATTTCAGATTGTTTTTCTCTCCTTATCTACCTCCAACTTCCTCCCTCCCTCTGTCCCTCCAAACCCTGCTTTCCTGGTCATCTCCAATGTGCCAACAGCTCTCCTGCCAATTCAGGCCCATGAATAATGGAGTGTTGGATGCCAGAGACTGAATTCTTTTGCTGATTCAAAGAACCAGTATTCCTTCATTTGGGTTTGACTCAGATTCCACTCAAATCGTCATTTTATTAGGCAAAAATTTGGCACTGCATTTTCTTTCAGAGCCAAAGAGTTTGGGGGCAGTTTTCTAAAGAGATCACCTGGTTTTTTTCACGGTGAGTTCAGCATATACATTTTCTAAAAATTAAAAAGGAAAAAATGGGAGGATTTTTAAGTCTTCAGTGCAAGGTAATTGTCAACACGTAGTTCTAGCACTATGATTAAAGAGCTCCTGGGGTTATTATATGTCATGGAACATTGTTTCGGTCTGTGTTAAAATACTTAAATTTACAACATACTGTGCACAGATGTGTAATTTACGTTTACATAGAATTTATAAATCTGTGTTTATAAATCATGTGCTATGTGGGGAACATGTAATCATGGATCCAGAACATCTTTTGTTAATTTGGAAAAACAGTCTTCCGGTTCTGAAGGCAGCATTTGGGATGAGCACTGCAGGCTGAGCCCAGGGAGTCCCCAGAGTTACCCTTGGCAGAAGGCAGCGTGTCACACCTCGTCTGGGGGAGGGTGTCCAGCTGTTGCAGCAGACTCGTCCTCATTACTCAGAGCAGCCACACTTCTGCCATTCTGAGGCATGGGGTAGGGGTGGTGTGTGGGGAGCGAGGCAGTGCCCCAAGGCCCCGCAGCAGTTCTGGTCTTTGACCTGCCTCTTTCAACAGGAAAGAGACTCCTGTTCTCTTATCCTCATCCCTAAAACCAACACTGGCAGAGACCTTGGAAGCTGAGGGTACATATCTGAAGGATACAGGACCCTATTTACCTCCCAGTTCCTACTCAGAGATGGTCCTTGCAGGTCCTTCCTCTTGCACAGTGCAGCTCAGCTCATGTCATTTCTCTCCTCTGAGGCTGTCAGCAGCCACCTGGGGCTTAAAGAAACAAGTCGAACACTTTGACAAAACTAAGCCTGGCACAGCCCAGATCGTCCTCAAAAATCCCATGTTCTGGCTCCCCGATCTAGTCTCCTTGCCCAAGTATGCCTGGCATTCTCTGCATGCCTTTGCACATGTAGTCCCCTCTGCCTCAGACTCCTGCATTCTCTCCTTTCCTCATTCTCTACCCGTCAAAATGCAAGTTATCCTGCACACACTCCCCTTCCAAGAGTCTCTGTGGAGCCCTCCCTGGTCCACGCCGGCCTGAACTGATCACTCTGCTTTCAGCCTCCCACACAATCCATTACACATATTTCTATTCCATTGTTTTATTGTTGGTGCTTTATGTTTTAATTATTTGTGTATCAGCCTCCTCTACTGGAACACAAATTTCTGGAGGGGGGCAGGAAATGCATCAGATCCATTTCTCAAGTAATCAACCCTCAGATGGGAAGATAGCATTGTGTACTGAGTGAGAAGAAAGAGCTAGGTGTTCGCAGTCAGCCCCGTGGTTTAGTCTCCTTGACCTTGGGCAAGTTTCTTAACCTCTCTCAGCCTTAATGTCCACATTTATCAAATGGAGGTAATAGTGCTACCTACCTCAAATAATCCTTGTGAGGGTACAATGTGATAGTGTGGTCAGGTACCTGGCATAAATGTTAGGGTCTGTTTCCTTCAGTAACTGCTGGGAGGAAGGAAGGACTGATAAGTGCAGAGTTCTACTATATGTCTGCATTTTAAAATTTTTGCAAAAACAATTGAGTCGTTGAACATGTAATGAACAAACATGTGTAACTAAGGATGCGACTTGGCTCTTCCAGACTCACTGTTTCCTGAAGAGGTCCTTTAATCCTTAAGGCATGGCTCACTGCTGCCACTGGCTTGCAGCTGAGATCACATGGAAATACACGGCCATCCCACTCCCCTCTCCCACTCCCAGGCTGTGTGGGAGCCCTTCTCCACAGGCACTATGGACTAGATTGTGAATTCAGCAATTGGCCTCAGATAAACTAGTATCAGGCTGGTGATGGTAGAGTTTGCCTCCAGGGTCCACTGCAGAATCCAGGAAACACGAGTTTGAGTTAATGAGCAATTCTGGAGCAGTTACTAGGTGCTGAGCATCATGTTACACACTGTGCAGTTACCCCCAAAGAACAAAATACAGTTCTTGACCTCAAGCAATACTAATGTAAGTTGAATACAATAAAAGTTAAAACGAAATAAGAGATTTAATAGGGACAAAGGATTACAGGAGCACAAGGGAGAGGAATATTTCTTTTCCCAGAGGGCAGCAGGAATGCTTCACCTCGAAGGCTGAATAGGAATTCCATGGGTGGAGAAGGAGGGAGCGGCCATTCCAGGAAAGGGCTTGGTTTTATCAGCTTTGTAGACAGCCTGGCAGTCAGCTACCTTGGGTATCTCCCCACCTCCTCCGCCTGGCAAGGAGGGCAATGGGAGGGAACCTAAGCCTTTATATCCATTGGCTTATAATGGACCTTCCCAAAGTCCTGGAAGGTTAGTTTGTAAACAGTGTCATTCATTTCACAAATGAGGAAACTGGGGTGGCCAAAGGAAAGGAACTGGTCTGAGATCACATTTGGCAAGCAATATATAAAGTGACAATTCTGACAGTGGGAATCAGGGGAAACCCACACCAAGAAGATGACATTTGATCTGGGCCGTGAAAGATGAGTGCAAAGAATTGAGACAAAGTCTTTGTCTCTCTTAGATAGCCTCATCCACCAGAGGGCAGACAGCAGAAATAAGAATTACAATCAGGCCGTGAAAGATGAGTGCAAAGAATTGAGACAAAAAGTCTTTGTCTCTCTTAGATAGCCTCATCCACCAGAGGGCAGACAGCAGAAATAAGAATTACAATCCTGCAGCCTGTGGAACAAAAATCACATTCACAGAAAGACAGACAAAATGAGAAGGCAGAGGACTTTGTACCAGATGAAGGAACAAGATAAAACCGCAGAAAAACAACTAAATGAAGTGGAGATAGGCAGCCTTCCAGAAAAAGAATTCAGAATAATGATAGTGAAGATGATCGAGGGCCTTGGAAATACAGCAAGACCTTTCTGATCCACCTCCTAGAGTAATGGAAATAAAAACAAAAATCAACAAGTGGGACCTAACGAAACTTAAAAGCTTTTGCACAGCACAGCAAAGGAAACTACAAACAAGACAAAAAGAGGACCCTCAGAATGGGAGAAAATATTTGCAGACGAATCAACGGACAAAGGATTAATCTCCAAAATATATAAACAGTTCATACAGTTCAATATTAAAAAAACAACCCAATCAAAAAATGGGCTGAAGACCTAAATAGACAGACATTTCTCCAAAAAAGACATAAAGATGGCCAAGAAGCACGTGAAAAGCTGCTCATCATCACTAATTATTAGAGAAATGCAAATCAAAACTGCAATGAGCTATCACCTCACACCAGTTAGAATGGGCATCATCAGAAAAATCTACAAACAACAAATGCTGGAGAGGGTGTGGAGAAAAGGGAACCCTCTTGCACTGTTGGTGGGAATGTAAATTGATACAACCACTATGGAGAACAGTATGGAGATTCCTTAAAAAACTAAAAATAGAATTACCATATGACCCAGCAATCCCACTACTGGGCATATACCCAAAGAAAACCATAATTCAAAAAGACACATGCACCCCAATGTTCATTGCAGCACTATTTACAATAGCCAGGTCAGGGAAGCAACCTAAATGCCCATTGGCAGATGAATGGATAAAGAAGATGTGGTACATATATACAATGGAATGTTACTCAGCCATAAAAAGGAATGAAATTGGGTCATTTGTAGAGACATGGATTGAGCTAGAGACTGTCATGAAGAGTGAAGTAAGTCAGAAAAAGAAAAATAAATATCGTATATTAATGCATGTGGAACCCAGAAATATGGTACAGATGAACTGGTTTGCAGGGCAGAAAGAGAGACACAGGTGTAGAGAACAAACATATGGACACCAAGGGGGGACAGTCGGGGGGCGGCAGGGGGATGAATTGGGAGATTGGGATTGACATATATACACTAATATGCATAAAATAGATAACTAATAAGAACCTGCTGTATAAAGAAATAAATAAAATTAAATTAAAAAAAAAACGTCTTTGTCTACAGTGACCCAAGCACACCCACCTCCCCCTTGCTAGAATGCAAGGCCTCTGGGACCTCATGGAGGGTGGAACAGCAGACCAGACTAGAGGGGCTGGGTAGGAGAACTGAACAGTG
Organism: Neophocaena asiaeorientalis asiaeorientalis; assembly: GCF_003031525.2. NCBI lineage: Eukaryota > Metazoa > Chordata > Mammalia > Artiodactyla > Phocoenidae > Neophocaena > Neophocaena asiaeorientalis. The sequence continues at coordinate 1,465,993 of NW_020175049.1, forward strand.
GTTCTGACCAATACTTAGTCTCCTCCCCACCACCCAAGGCGGTTGGATTAATGGGGAGCTGTTTCACACTCCCATCCTAGACTCACTGGTGGTTCTCCAGTGGGTCAGCCATGGAGAGGGTCTTGACAGTAGAGTGGAGGTCCATGTGGGTAGAAACAGGGCCCTGCCAACCACCTGATCCCAGAGAGCCAGGTCGACCCTGAGTGGGTGTGGAGAGGGTGCTGCAGAAGCTGGACACGTAGCATGGAAAACAGATGTGTGATGGTCCCGGCAGGAGACCTGCAGTCGTACTAGAACCAGGAGAAAAGCATCATCATAATAACTGCTCGCTAAAGGCCAGGTGCTATCCTAAAATCTTTATACAGATTACCCGTTTAATTATCACCCCCTAAGAGATAGGCACTATTATCATCGTATTTGTAGATGGGAAAACTGAGGCACAAAGAAAACTTGCCCAGAGTCACGCAGCTCATAACCAGCAAAGCCAGGACCTAAACGCATGCAGTCTGAACCAGAGTGTGGACAGATAACCTCTACACCGCGCTGCTTGCTAGAGTTTGGGGCTGTGCACATTTGGTGGGTACTCGGGATGGGGCGCCCTTGCAGCTCCTGGAATTTGATTGCCCGGGGGTCTGAGGTGAGGGTTGCTATATACTGTTTCCAGAGCCTCTCCTGGGAGGGAATGAACCCCACGATCAGGACCACTGGGTGGGGCTGAGGCAGGCACCGGCAGACTGAACCGTCCTCTTGGATTCGTCCCTCGCGCTCTTGGTACAGACTTCACTTCTTCAGATGATTACCCAGTTAAGTTATCTGACACGTGACATTCTGAGCTGTTGCTCCAGGTGTGCACTTGGCTGCTTTCCTGGTGTTGACGGCATACCTGCCTTGCTGCTTAGGGAAAGGAGAGTTTGGGCTCCACCGCAGCCCTGAGCTTCATCTGAGGCCTGGCTGGGAATGGCTTTGTGCATTAAGATCCGAAGGGAGGGCAGCCCCAGGGCCAAGAGGGAGAGAGCCAGGTCCTTCTCAGTTTCTGAAATGATAAACATTCCTGCCAGGTTCTTGGGAACAATGGAGTCCTCTGTGAAAGGGCCTGGCCCCCAACCTAAGCTAATTAGATCTAGCGGAGGCTAAAATTGACCCTTCGACACCCCTGGGGCTCTGCATCACCTCACAACCCTGAGGGAGATGCCAGAGTATGTCAAGGACACCTGAATACCCCTGGGCAGATGAGACACAGCAGAAGGTTCTGGGCTCTGTGGAGCCCTCCTCTGCCCCTTCCCGCGTCTCCCCTGACACACCCCCTACGTGTGCCTCCATGGGCCATGGGTCCTGGCTAGCCTAGCTTGAAGGAATGCACCCAAGGTCATTAGTGTGTGACTCAGAAGAGGTGGAAGCCAGAGGAGAGGCCAGGCGAGAGGCATACAGTTCAACCACGGAGCAGGTGTGGAGAGGAAGCCAGTATGGTGTGGTTTGCTGTCCAGTGTGAGCGAATGTTCTCCCTTCAGGAGGCCACCTCCCGTGGACCAGACCGGTCCTCACCCTGTGCGGCCTCTCGAGCTCCAAGCGCTCTGCACACACATACCTGTACGCCTAACACTTCCCGGCCCCCATGTGGGGTCCCAGCTGTGTGGGTGATGAGGGTTGGGTTGCAGGACTGCAAGGAGCACGACCTTTGAAGCCAGGCAGACTTGACCTTGAATCCCAGTTCAAAAAGATGATTTCTGTTTGAACTGCCACACGTAAAGGGTGCCTGTCCGTGCTCGGCAGCTGTGATCTGCCCGACCCATCTCCGCTAGGATCTGTCGTCTGACACAGTCACACCACCCAAGAGTCTCAACTGCAGGCCTCGAAATGCCAACCACTCTGTTGTTTGATTCAGACCTGCGCGATCTGTACTTGTGCGTAACTGGCACATCCACCAGCAAGTACTTGTGCAGAATTACGGGGCCATGATGAGTTAGAAAGGTGAGGGTAGGAAGTGGGACTTGGTTTCCCCAGTCAAGGCTCTGTGGCAGATACCTGAGGACAAATTCTCATTTGGACAAAGCCAGCAGCCCCTGGCCCTGCGCCAGGCTCTTGTCTCTCTTATCTGCAGGTAGATGGGCTTCTGTACACAGGCCAGTAACAGGTACACAGGATATTAACAGCTACTGTTTATTGAATTTTACCAGGCTCCTCGAGAGCCCAGGTTAGGTTCTTTGTGTACTTGATCTCTGAGCCCTACCGCACCCCTGCAAGGTGCTTGTTACTTTACCCAGATGAAAACTAAGTTGTCTAAGACATCGCAGCGGACCCAGAGCCAGTTCCCTGTATTTTTCCTGTGTTTATCGTCCAGCTTCTTGTGGCCCTGGTAAACATGACGCCTCACAGACACAAACACCTGCATTCTTGAGGGACACATGTGAGGGACACACACACACACCCGGAGGGCAGGATACCATGGTGGTCAGAGCACCGGAGCTGGAGTCTAGAAAGAGGGGGTCAGCTCCCCCGGTAACAACCGTGTGGCCTTGAAGCCTGGCTGCTCCCAGCCCTTGAGCCTAGATCACAGGCACTGTGCACCTCGTGGGGATGTTGTGCAGGTCCGATGAGCTAAATGTGTGTGAAGGTGCTTTATCAGTTGTAAAGGTTCTCAAAAGCTTGAAGGTGGTTTACTTTTTCATCTCTTCCTCTCCCTCCCCAACCCCCATAAAAGGATGTGATTAAAGCTGACACTCACCCCCTTGGGGTTTCCTGCCTGCCACTGTCAATGTCTGGCGAGCCCTTGCCTCATTTTTTACACTGGGACCCTTTTATCTTCAACCACCTCTACTATCTACACACACACACACACACACACACACACACACACTCTCCCAGCATAACTGGGAGGCAGGCAGAAAGCAAGGATTAGCCTCAGCAGACCAGCGGTCTCCTCTCCGTCCTCAGGGCACCCAAGTGCTGATTCCTTTGCTAGAGCCCGCTCCACGTCCAGTTATGCCCAGGTTCCTATGTCAAACTCTTCCAGCTGTGATGCTGGAAAGGCTCCCTGCAGCAGAGCAAGCACAGGGCTGCAGCTGGGTCTGCTTCACTTCCTGTCTTCACTTCCACATCTGGCCCTTTTAGTCCCCCAGCCTTGGTGTTCTGAGCAGAGCACGGGGTTAGGAGTCAGGACCCCTGGGTTCTAGCCCTTGCTACCCTCTTTCTGGCCATGACTCCTTAAGCAAGTCACGTAGCTCCTTAGGCTAAAGCAAAGGTGGTGGCGTTGGGTTGTATGGCTTCTGTGATCTCTTCCAGCTCTAACCGTGTAGGATCTAGTAACTCAAACTCTATAACCTAGTTACAAGTGGGATCTTCAAGTGAGCCATGGTCGCATTATGGAGCTGAGCTGAAGTTTCTCCACCTGTAAAATTAAGAGGTCAAGTTAGAGCAGTAGCTCTCAGTGGCAGCTGTGACTAAAAGCATCTGCAGTGGTTTAAATCAGAATCCCAGAGGTGGGGCCCCGGCAGCTTTAGTTTTCAGGAGCTCCCCAGGGATGCTCTTGGGTAATTGCTGAGCAGGGTGATCTCCGAAGTTCCTTCCAGCTTGGATCTTCTCTGACTTGTCAGGAGTCGGTAGCCTGCAGCCCATATCTTCCAGGCCTCCCCAGGCTGGCAGTGTACTGACGGTTAGGGTCATGATAATGTAACAGAAACTTTGTCTCCAGCTCAGCCCTCAGCAACCAAACTGTTGAACCTCACTGCCAAGTTCCCGCATGTCTCATTTACGTGGGTAGTGGAGGGGGGGGTAGTCTCATATGTGTTTCCACCCTCCCCCAATTTCCTCCTGAAGCCTCTATCACTGCACAGAAGTCACCCGTCTCCCAAGCTGCAATTTATCCTATGTCAGTAGTTCATTAGACAGGAAAAAGCATCAGACCAAAGGTGACTGATCATTTGGAGGAAGGCGTGATTCAGGGTAGCCTGGCTCAAAAGAGGAAATGGGCCAATTGGAGTCCTTTCCAGGAATTTGAACTGACAAACGGGAAAAGGTATATGGAGAGAATTTTCCAGTTAGGAAGGGAAATTAGGGCAAAAAGGTTGCTATGGTTTAGATTTTAGAGTTGGGTCATGGTAGGCCAAAGGCAAATGCCAGCTATGATGGAGCAGAAAAGAAAAGAATAGGGAGTAGAGGATCAGATCTGTGGAGAGAGAATAGGGCAGATGGGAAAGAAAGAGGGAAAAGTAGGCAGAGCGAGTGACGGTCCCCAGAACTGCACAGTTCGTGATCATGTTCCACTCCAGTTCCTGTTCACAAATTTACAATGAACTCTGTTTCTCCAGAGGGAACTTATGTGAGCCTCTGCTTTAGGTCACTGGAAGAGCCAGGCTGAAAAAGAGCTGTGAGATTAGATGGTTCTGATTAGTGCCCCAATCCCCTTGTTAACTGGGTGGATGGAGCTAACAGATTAAAGTAGGGTGTCTCAAACTTTAGGGCACACTAAAATAACCTGGAGGGCTTGTGAAAACAGACTCAGAGAGTTGACTGAGCCACCAAGTTCCAGGCGCTACTAGTGCCTGCTGGTGCAGGGACCACACTTTGAAAACCACTGAATTAAAGGCTGGTGAAAAGTCATTCACGCACTGTGGCTGTAAATTTGCCTCTAAGGTTCCTGGCATTTAAGGCAGATAAATGCAAAAGGAGATGAAAACACATGGCTTTCAGTTTCTGACAAGAAAAAGCTTGCCAGGCTTATCTGCAGAAGCATCATTTTGCTGAGACTTCTGACTCACATGTGGGCATCTTCCCAGACAGACCAGCTGGGCAGGCCAGGGTCTGTCATGGATTGATTGGTGCCAGTGATTGGGAATTGATGCTGGAATGGATCTGAGGAAGGTGGCATGGGAGTGCTTCCAGAGCGTGAGGTTGTTCAGCTGTCATTTGACATGAATGTCATGTGGTGTAAGTTAAATTGTATCTGGATCCCACATCACAGAAACACTTTGAAACCGAGAGATGGAGGAGAGAAGGACCTGGTTTTTTTTTTTTTTTTCCTAATTTTTATTTTTTCTTTAGTAAAGACTTTATTTTTTTAGGAGCAGTTTTAGGTTCACAGCAAAATTGAAGGGAAGGTACAGAGACTTCTCATAGACCCCCTGCTCCCACACATGCACAGCCTCCCCATAAACAACATCCCTCACCACAGTGCTACATCTGTCGCAACTGATGAACCTACAGTGACACATCATTATCACCCAGAGTCCATAGCTTACGTGAGGCTTCATTCTTGGTGCTGTACATTCTATGGGTTTGGACAAATGTATAATATGGTATCATACAGAGTATATTCACTGCCCTAAAAACCCTGTGTTCTGCCTATTCATCTCTCCCTCCCCTACTCCACTCCTGGAAACCACTGAGGGTCATTTATTTTTGTGTCTGAATTACATGGGTTTCAATAACTGAGGGAAGTGGCGTCTTTTTTAGAGGAAGTTTAAAGATTTACAGACGAAAAAGTGAGTTTGTACTTCATTGCATGTGACCTGCCTTTAGCATTCAGGAGCAGCTTGCCGTGTGGGGAGGATAGAGAACCCTCACCCGCAACCGGCACCCATGAGTCTGGGCGTAGGGGGCTCAGAGTGAAGGTAGAAAAGGTTGAGCGGCCTCACACAGATGGAAAGATTTTATTTTTCTGTTCAAGCTGGAAGCAGATGAGCTTTATTAACTAGAACAGGATGTTCTGAGTTTGACTTCCTTTAGCCGAAGGCAGATTTCCCTGGCAATTTAAACAAATTGATTTTTGTTTCTTTTTTATCTGACTCTGTACTTTTCCTCCTTTGTCTCTAGCAATCCCAACCATGGTGATCAAAAGAATAGGTGTGGGAGAATTTCCTTACTGAGAAGGAAATCCGTACATACAATCAGGAGTTGAGTAGACCTTTCCGTAAATAACCTTGATCTCTCATTAACCTGTAAAATGCACGAAAGCTTGTGTTTGCTCACAGAAACAGACTCAGGGACTGGGACTTAGGAAGGAGAGGTTTTGTGTGAATGGGACAAGAAGGAACAGATGAGGAAGAGTGTGTCTGGGGTGCAGAGGAAACGGAGGCACCGAGATTTAAATAACCTGAAAACAGTTACATATCTAGCACACAGTCAAGCTGCGATTCGAACCCAGGCTCCAAAGCACACACCCTTGGCTACTGCCCATCATCATGTCCTTCTGAGCCTCTTCTCCCTGGTGATGGAGCTTCTCCAGGACAGAGGACTCACCACCACCGTGTGCACAGCATGTGTGAGGAGATCACTCCATCAAGTGGGTGGGGACGGTAAGGCCAATGTGAGGCCAAGTGAGGACTTTGGATTCGCTCATCAGGGATCACAGTACACTTCTGAGAGGGGGGCTACACTGAAAGCATTTTCCAAGGAGGATAGTTCTCGGAGGACTAAAGAGGAGTGTCCACAGAGCACTGCTGTGTTAGCTGAAGGATAATGAGACAAGAGCCTGACAGAGTCTGAGATGCCGAAATGAAGGGTGAAAATGCAGGACATTGAGAAAGAGAAGCCTGTGGGATATGAAGACTAGTGGGATGTGAAGGTGAAAGAGAGAAGAAGAAACATCAGATGTGAACTGCATTGCAGTGCAGTGGCAGGCATGGAAAGTTGAGCTTGGGCTCCAGAACTGGAACAGTGAGCTGGATCAGAACAACAGCTGCCACTGCCTTCTGTTGAGGGGTCAGGACCACGATAGTCAGGTGACCTTTATTCTTTGAGTCTCACAACAGCCCTGAGAAATCAGAATATGTTACTGTCCCCATGTCACAGAGGAGAGGTTCAGAGGTGATGGGACACTTGCCTGGAGCCAAAGGGCTAGTAAGTGGCAGGATTCAAACCCAAGTCTATTCTGTTCCAGGGCCTCTCCCTCCTTCCACATTGGAACTCCCTCTAGTCCTGCATTGCTCAGCATTTCTGAGTCATGTGTCCCACACATATGTCCTCCTCAAAATGACAGCTATGGGACTTCCCTGGCGGTGCAGTGGCTAAGAATCCACCTACCAATGCAGGGGACATGGGGTCGAGCCCTGGTCCAGGAAGATCCCACATGCAGTAGAGCAACTAAGCCCGTGTGCCACAACTACTGAGCCCACGAGCCACAACTACTGAGCCCGCGAGCCACAACTACTGAGCCCACGTGCCACAACTACTGAAGCCCGCGGGCCTAGAGCCCGCGCTCTGCAACAAGAGAAGCCACCACAGTGAGAAGCCCGCACACCACAATGAAGAGTAGCCCCTGCTCGCTGCAACTAGAGAAAGCCCGCGCTCGGCAACAAAGACCCAACGCAGCCAAAAATAAATAAGTAAATTTATAAAAGAAAAAAAATGACAGCTAAGCAAACACGTTCCTTAGACTGAATGAAATTAGCCACAGGGATCTGCAGGAGCCCGCGTGCATCAGTCTCGGCTGGAGTCCCCTGCGGGGAGACGGGGGCCGTGGGGCCGTGTCAAGGTGCCCGGTTAGAGAGCCACGGGAAGAGAGCCAGGGTTTGCACCTTGGCAGGATCTTCACACCTGCACAGGCAGAGCCCTTCAGACACATAGCAAGGACACACCAAGCACTTCCTGCTCCCATGATATGTCCTTGAGTTGGTATCAGGTTATTCGATGGCTCCACATTTAAGCGCACCCGCTGCACAGCCAACACAGATGCTACCTGTGTGCCCCCGGCAGCTCCCTCCCCACAGCTCCCAGACAGCTCCCCGCTCCACGTTCCAAGACAGGCTGAGACGTTTGCCTCCTAAGAGGACTTTGAGAAGAGTCACATCTCTCCAGGAAGTCTTAGGTGAGGCCTTGTCTGTAAAGAAGTGGAATAGATTCCCTCTTAAGAGACCCTTGAACTAAGCATTTCTGTCGGTTTGCCTCTCTTTGCATCCTACAGTGACAGGATCATGGAGCTCAAACCGAGGCCAAGAGAGGACATGACACCTTCCCCATCGGGGGTACAAATCAGTGGAAACAGTAGGACTAGAACTAAGGTCTCCTGACTCTTTATTCCCTTACTGCTGTGCAGAGAGATAGGTAGGTGTTCCCCCGCCATTTGAATCAAGCTTAATTCGTAATTATTATTTACATTTATATAACACTTTGAAGTTTGAAGGTGAATTCAAATACAATCCTGCCAACTGCTCTGTGAAACACAGGGCAGCCCCTTTCACGTGACGAAATGGAGGATCCAGAGGTTGACTCCCTCAGGCTCTCTACAAATAGTGAGAGAGAGAACTGCACCTAGAGTTGGCAGCTTTCTATTTGTCATTCAGGACTCTTTCCACTACTGGACTGACTATAAGCTTCCGACTGGCAGGAACCATATTTGTTTAGCTCACCGTTGGATACCCAGCACCCAACAGAGAGCCTGGATACACTCCTTGTTAGATGGAAGGAAGGATGGATGGAAGGATCAATGGATAGAAGAATAGGATCGATGGAGAGAAGAAACTTAGAGTCTTATTTTCCTGATGACTTCTAATAGATCTTTGAGGAGTGAGCTTCTATTATTAATGGCTCCATAAAAACAAAGAGCTTTAACTCTGTAATTTTGTTTAAAATTCATTATGTCCTAATTTTTTTAATGTTAATGTAAATTACATTTGGTTCCTTTAAGAATCTTCAGCAGGAAGACTTGCCCAGGACTTGGGACATAGTAGGCATTCGATAACCGTTTCTGGAATTTAACTGAATTTAAAAGCGAGGCTGGAGAGGTAAAAGTAATTGCAAAGAGCCTCTATGTTACTGGTATGATTAAAGAACAGACTATCTATTACTTGCAAAATAACTTTATCTCCAAATCCAGGCCTATCAATTGGGAAGAAACCAACAGCGAGAATGGAATGAGATCATGAGCTGCATTTCCAGAATCTTTGGTTCCAAAGGATTAATAACGATGTCCAGTCCTCACCACAAATAGGTGCAATAGATTGCCCTTGCCTGCCGGTGCAGGATGGACCCTGCGTGAGCCAGCGGTGCTTCTTGTGTGCAGCCAAGTGGAGGGACGTGGATGTGAGGTTGTCATGGTAACTTTTTCACTGATTGGAAGAATAGATGAAGCTGGAGTGAACCTCCTTGGCTCATATGGGGGTGGGAGTGGGGTAACCAGTAGTAAGGAGCAGAGAAACTTCTCTCTCTCTCTAGACAAAGACGGTGCAGGAAATTTGAATTCAAGTAATAGTAGAGCAAAATCAGGTAAAGTGCTGGCTAGAATTAGGGTAGATAGGTAATGAAATGATTTTGATGATCAAACCAGAAACGGGGGTGTTTGAGAGTAAACCTCTACCCAAGCCAGTGGTTTGAAACTTTCATAAGAGTCCACTTTAAAAAATTACAGACTCTAGCTCCCTTTCCCAAGATTCTGTTTCATTGTGTCAGGAGTAGGGCACAAGAATCTCTATTTTAAAACTACCCAAACTTGGGGCTTCCCTGGTGGCGCAGTGGTTGAGAGTCCGCCTGCCGATGCAGGGGACACGGGTTCGTGCCCCGGTCCAGGAAGATCCCACATGCCGCGGAGCGGCTGGGCCCATGAGCCATGGCCGCTGAGCCTGTGCGTCTGGAGCCTGTGCTCTGCAACGGGAGAGGCCACAGCAGTGAGAGGCCCGCGTACCACAAAAAAAAAAAAAAAACTACCCAAACTCATTATCCTACAGGAAATTTATGGACCATATTGGTAGCACATGGATCATAATTTCATAAACTCTCCTCTGGGTAAGCAGAGCATCAGAAATCAAACTCAAGCCTGAGCTGACATCTCATCTGATGGGAAAACTTAGGGGAAAATAAAAGCTGTTTTCTACTTAGTCCTAGTTTTAAAAAAAAACAAAAACCAGAGTTTAATTATTCCATGATTGATAACAGTTGAATTTCTGAAATAAGCTACTTTAGTTTATACATTATACTTTCTTTTAAACTTACATTCTACCAAATGCTTCCCTCATTGACAGAAACCAGCAGATGTTCGCTTTGCCTCATGGCCTTTCCCCGTCTTACCCGATGACAAATTCCCACGTATCCTTTAAAATCATCCCAAATGTCTTCATCTCTTGCCACCTCCTTAGTCTCTGTACCCACACTCTTGCTTGCAGAATATTTTGATCCTTCTTCTATGTCTGTCCACAGTGGCCTCTGCTAGTGAACTTACTACATTGTTATCCAGTAGTTATTTACAGATCTGCTCCATCACTCTCTCCTCTATCTGACGGAGCTTATCAGACAGTGTGTCTCATTCATCTTTGTAACTTTGCCCTTTCCCTTTCTTTAACTCCTAGTATGGCAGTTCCCATATACTAGAATGAATGAATGAATGAATGAATATATGTTCTATAAGGGCAGAGATCTTTGTTTTGTTAACTGACGTGAATATTCCAAATGCCTAGAACAGGTCTTGTCACAAAGAGGGGTCTAATAAGTAATTGTTGAAATAATTCATGAATGAGTACTTAGCTTTCACAGCCAGTAGAAAAGACAGACTGGACCTGCTGTGTTTCTCAGCATAACAGTAAAAATTTTTCATAGTGGCACAGTCTCATGAACAGGTCATGACTGAGCTCCCCATTTGATATTTCTGGCATCTAATAGTTTGGGGTTTAGCTGTATAGACCCAAGGTATTCTAATAGAGAAACAGAAGTAATACTGCAAGCATATAGCTCATACCTACATAATCGGATCAAGTCAACTTTTTTCAGCCTTCCTCATCACATTCTGCTACTAATGGCAAGCCTCGGATACCAATGATTCTCTAGGAGACTTTACATGGAGTAATAGTAAAAATAGCTTCTATTTATTGAGCACTTACTAAATGTGCCAGGCATTGTACTAACTGCTTTCCATGTATTATCTCTTTTCATCATTTTCAGGCAACTTGATTAGAAATGTTTTATTGTCCCTATTTAACAGATGAAGAAACTGAGGCTCAGATGTAATTTGCCAAGGTCACTCAGCTACTAACCAGAAGACATGAGATTTGAGCCTAAGTCTGTCTGAGCTTCTGCTCTTGAGCTTCACAGTAACTCTGGTGTTTTGAATTCAGTGGGTCCCGCTGGAACACACGTCGTTTCCCAGTCATTTCAGAGCAAATACTTTATTGGCCTTCACCTTCCTGATCTTGAGTTTTCTGAGACTTCTTCCTTTAAAGAGATTTATAGTTTGAAGACTAAACTCAGTCAAAATGACAAATGACATCAAATGCCCCACACCCACCTCACCCCAGCTTAATTATACCTGATGAGTAGCCCTTTCATACATTTGGTTCCAGGCACTTAGCTGTCTCTTGCATTTGCTTCCAGTGATCAGGGTCCCTGAGGTTTGCACATATGTTTTCCCAGTGAACTTTTGTCCTCTCTGAAAACTGCATTCTGTTCTCTTTTATTAAATTCCAGCTTTCATGACTAATATACGGTGATAGCTCCAGAAATGTTTATACGATAAATTAAAGTGGGCAGAATCTTCCGCTTACAAATTGCTTCAAGATAGGGCTCAGATGTCTACCCATAGAATTGTCTCATAAGTGCTAGCATAAAATTGATCCGAGCTTTTACAACTTCAGCTTTTGCCCTTGGCTTAGGGGCCTGTTGTTTCAGTGGGTCTCAACAGGGTCCTGCGCTCCTAGCCTGTTTCTCAAGCTGAGGCTACAGAGATTTGACTCAGTTGGAAAAAGTATGTGGGACTACTTCTCAAACCTGCTTCAGAAAAACAGGATGTTTCTCTCTCCCAATCTTGCACATACCTGTAAACAAACGACTCGTTGGCAGGGCCTCTGAGTCAGAGGTATAGCATTTTCAGTCTCTCAGGTTTAACGATTATTTGCTTGGATACATCAGAAGTTCATGTTAGAACAGAGCCACGTTCCAAAAACTTATTGCCCAGAGACCCAGATTAACTAGAGACCTTCTAGACGGCAGGAAGGTGTGTGTTTGTTTTATAAAGTGGAGGCATGTGTGGGTCTGTGCCATGTTCACAGCCATAAAAGAAAGTGAAGAGTGTTAAGTGTGGCTTCTCAGGGAAAACGGGGCCTGAAGCCTCTGTGATTATTATTGTTGGAGGAGTAAATATTTCAGTAGAAAAAGAAACTCCTTTGTACCATCTCTGCCTGAGTTTTCTTGGCATGTTTTAATATTTTCAAGTAGCAGCTGAAACCACACTAACCTTCCTTGTTCTAATTGGAAGCACCTGTGAGTTGCAAAATTAGAATTTTCAGATTCTTAAGTGATTTGCTATTTGGACAGGGGTGTCAGTTTTGGCGGAAATTTTCATCTTTGCGGCCTTTTTTTTTTCCTCCCAATTATAAATTGTTTAGTCAGCTAATGATGTGATGGTAACCAGGGCACTCTTCATCAGCTTTCCATGTACGGACGCTTTCTTAAAAATGAAAACCACACTTTCTTCTACAGTGGTTTGTACACCTTATCAGGCTCCTTCTTATTCGAGGAGAACAGAGGGAAAAATTCCCCCAACCCTTGGAATTCGACTGGAACAATTTTCTCCTGCCAAAAGGCATCTCATAATCAAAAACACTAGAGCAACAAGTGATATTTGCAAATTCCAGGAAGAAAAAAAATAGTTGAAACAATTAGAAACCTATTCCAGGTTTTCTCTATGTTAGTAGGAGCCTGTCTTCTGAAGGACTTTAGTGTTTTACAGGTTATCTCCCGAAACTTCAACAAGAGAGACATGAAGGTTCGGTGGCTTCTTACAGGCTTGCCTGTACTTACTACTTACACTACTTCCTGTCTCAGCGCTGCTACCTCATGGAGCCTCAGTTCTCCGGGGTGTAAATGAGAATTTCCTAGCTTCCATGACTCGTGGTGATGAGTAAATGGTGTAGCATTTGTAACATGCTCCCAGTGGGAGCTGTCTTACTCCATTCTGGCTGCTATAACAAAATACCACAGACTGGGTGGCTTATAAACAACAGAAATTTATTTCTCCAGTTCTGGAAGCTGGAAGTCCGAGATCAGGGCAGTGGCATGGTGGGATGAGGGCTCAGTTTTGGTGGCAGTCTTGTCCTCGTACCCTCACATGGCAGAAGGGGTTAGGGAACTCTCCAGGGCCTTTTATAAGGGCAGTAATCCCATTCATGAGGGCTCCACCCAAATGCCCCTCCCAGAGACCCCACCTCCTAATACCATCACATTGGACATTAGGATTTCAACATAAGAATTTTGGAGGGACACATTCAGACCATAGCAGGAGCTAAACAAACGCTGGCTTCTTCTCTTTCTCTCTTTCCTACATTTTACTTGCCGCAACTGAGGTAAAAATGACATGACTTACTTGAGGCCAAAGATCAGGCCCTCGTGGAGCCAAGACAAGCCTGAAATTTACAGGTCTAGAAACTTCAAGGCTCCATCCTCTGTCTGGGTTCAACACCAGCTCTACAGAATTTGGCACAGGGTACGTTGTAGACTGTTCCAAAAAGTCATAGATAGCAAAAGACTGTGGGTGCTACAAGCCACTTCACAGATACTTTATGTGGCAAGTAGGATTAAAATTAATGACTACACAGGGGAAGGGTTCAAAATGATGCCACCAAAAAGATGACCCTGTCTTTCCATACTAGGCTCCCCATAAACGTTTGCAGTATTAAATTTAATAGGCTGGACCTGCAGATCAGTAAGTTTTTGAGAGTGAAAACGAAAAACAAACAATAGTTGTCTCAAGACACAGGCAAACTAGAATATGTAGTCGCCCTACCTGGGAACCACAGCATGAATTTCTGTGTCTCTTGGAGGGAAACCGCAATTCATTCCTTTGAGAAATACATCTTATGTTCCAACTTAAGATTTTTCAAGAGGCTACTTGTGACCGACACTGTGTTGTTTTACTTAACGCTCACACCAGCTTAGTGAGATGGATTTAATTATTAAATTAACTATTAATTAGCGCCCCACTTTAGTAATGAGCAACTGACACTCAGTGAGGTTAGTAATTTGTTAAGGTTGCACAGCAAATAAGGGTAAGATTGGGGATTTGAGCCCAGGTCTGTCTAGCTGTAAATTCATGCTCTTGCAACTGTTCTAGGTCTAGTCTGCAGGTCTTGCTAGATTATGTCATAGGATCATAGATTTTTAGAGGTTATCCGATCTACCTTCTACATTTTTCAGATGGGGAAACAAGCTCAGAGAGGTCTGATAGCTTTTGCAAACTCACATAGCTGGCTATAGTAGCAGAAATTTTCTAGTGCCCTTTTCCCAACCACTCCATTCCAACACAGGGAAGGAGAGAAAGAAATCTATTCAGAGATTCCCTTCTGAAGTGGACACGATGTTTATAGGGCTCTACTGGGGACCCATGGTACTCACTGGAGGTGGAACTGCTCTTAAGATGCTTTCAGGGCTTCTTGGGGAAAACTGTCCAACAGCAGCAAAAGGAGGGAGGGTGAGAGGGAAGGGCCAGAGTGCCCTAGAGTGGAGGCTTCAGGCCCAGCTCTGCTGCTCTTTCGCTGTGATTTAGCCACCCTAGTGCTTCTTGTTCCATGGTTCTCCCCATCCTCCAATCATGTCTCCATTATACCCCATTATATTCCTTGTTTCCCATGTGCCCAGCACAGTGCTGGATGCCTAAAGCAGGATGCAAGAAGCCGGAGCAGGGGGCAAGGCGGTCAGTACTCTCAAGGAAGCCCCGCCCACTCCGAGGCCCCGCTGCTGGAGTCACGCGGGCGGAACCACCGTCCTCACCTTTAGTCTCACTCCAACGACAGGCACGCTCCACCTCAGTGTCATCTGGGAGGGTCGGAAGGAAAGGGGGCCTCCTCGGGGTGGGAGGGGCCACGTGCCCACCTAGGAGGAGACAGAATGGGAAACAGGAGGGGCCGTCCGAGGTCCAGGAAATTAGCTGTGGTTCAGTGGGTTAAAAATAATCAAAATGTCCCTCAAGGTAGAAACTAAAACCAAAGAAGGATGGTGAGTGACCTACCACTAATAGGTGCCCGCCCCGCTTTATTCGCATTCCCCCGAGGACATTTCACAGGACCAGGGGAGAACGTGATTCCTAATTTCTCCCAGGCACGATGGCTACCTCGCTGCATCGTCAGGCTCTGCCTCACCAGGTGCTGGGCAGCCAGGCCCTGGGACTTCTCAGACCTACTTTCTCCTGCTGTGCTGTTGAGTCCGGGAGGCCGTTGCTGGGTTTTAAAAATAGCCTCTTGCCTGTTTTCAGAGGACAGGTTCCCTGGCTGCCAAAAATGTGCAGAATGGTGGTTCCGTGGCAACAGCGAGCCTTTGTTCCAAAGTTGAAAGTTCACGTCCCTCCTCCTGAGCCCGGCCTCGGTGGTTTGCCTGATGTCGCTGACCCTGTTTTAATTAAGTCCTCCTTTTTTGTTCGACTCGGTGCCAAGAAGCTTGAATGAATCTTGTGTTGTTGAGTGGGTTTTGTTGGGGGTTTTTTCTCACTTCTATTCTGGAAGCTTCTAAGGGTCCCTCCTCTGCAGGCGGAGATAAGGGTTAAGAGTCTTTTTCTCAAGAAATAACATTCTCCTAAGTGAACTTTATCTTTGTTTTTCTTTCTCTCTCCTGTAACTGAATTCTAAAATTCAAGGGGGTTTTTCTGGCTCCTGATGGAAACTGGAGACAGTGTGTAATTTACAGGCCTCTGTGGGAGGGAGGACACTTCACCAGGGCTTGCCCTTCTGAAATTCCAACAGACTGAGTTTTAAGACAGGTTCAGGGAAGGAATCATGATCACCACTGCTCATGGCCACTGCACACAGATTGGATGTTGGTGTACTAGCTTCCTAGTGTTGCTGTAACAAAATACCGCAAACAGGGTGGCTTAGAACAGCAGAAGTTTATTGTCTTACAGGTCTGGAGGCTGCAAGTCTGAAATCCAGGTGCCGACAGAGTTGAGGTCTCTCTGAGATCTGTAGGGGAGAAGACTTCCTCGCCTCTCGTAGCTCCTGTTGTCTGGCAGTGGTCCTTGACATTCCTTGCTGTATAGATGCCTCACTCCAGTCTCTGCCTCCATCACCTCGTGGCCATCTTCTCCCTGTGTCTCCCTCTGTCTTCACCTCTTCTCATAAAGACACCGGTCATTTTGGATGAAAACCCTCCCTGATGGCCTCACCTTAATGACATCTGCAAAGACCCTATTTCCAAAGAAGGTCACAGGTAGCAGGGGTTAAGATTTCGGTGTATCTTTTGAGGGGGACACAATTCAATTCAGAGCTGTTTCATTTTCTTGCCTTGGAATTTTCTGTCACCCAGAAAATATTTGGATATGTTATTGCTCTGTAGCATAAGTAACCAATACCTGCTACCACTTATGGAGCATTTACCACACGCCAAGCACTATGCCAGGTACCTGATCTATTATTTCATTGACTCCTCACAGAAGCACATTGAGGTAGGTGTTATTATATGCCCAACTTATAACGGAAAACATAAAGGCTCAGCTGTGTCTCATTTCAGCACCCACATTCTGCACCACTCAGCATACTCAACACGTATGTTGCTTCTAGAGCACCTGTTGTGTGCTTGGTGCTATGCTGGGCCCCAAGGTTGCAGCAGTGAACAAGACAGATGTCGTCCTGCCCTCATAGGACATATAGTCTAGTAGGAGGACCTATGCATTAAAGATATACTTTTCTAAGTAACAGTCACTAACCCGCAGTGCTATAGCACCGTCTCCCATCAGGAATTATTTTCCTCTGCTGTCATTGCCTGAGGTCGTTGTAGGAACAGTGACTACTGAGATGAAGAGTAGTGAGAAGACCTTCCAAGAAGGAAGACTCTCACCTCTGCTTTAACCAGAGTGCCAATATCTCGTTTAACATAATGGGCATCTCTGAAAGGTTTTGTGGAACAGGGTTTACCATGCTACATGATGCTATGGAACAAACATCCCTTAAAGCTTATTCTGTGCTTCTGCATCGTGTCCCGTGGGTCAGCTGGGGGCTGTGCTCAGCGTCTTCCTCACTCCAGAGCCAGGTCCTGAGGTAGTAGCCTCGTCTGGAACAGTACAGATGGCGGCGGCAAAGGAAAAAGAGAAGATGGTGAATCACATACTGGCCTTTAAACGCTTCCAGCCCAATGTGTCAGGTCAGCCCTGTTGCAGGATGAACAGCCTGGAACAAATATGTCTTTTAGGCCAAATGAGTTACGTATGAGAAAGAATAAAGTAGGTGTTTAGTTTTGTTAAGCGTGAATCCATTCCCTTCCCTGGCCACAAATTTACCCCAGAACTCCATGTGAGAGGGGGCTGCCCCCTTCTCTGGTCCCTCCTTCTCAGGCCCTGATGTCCAAGCGTCAGCTGAGAAGGAACCTGGGTTCTGTTTCTAGAAACCAAAATAGGAAAGTTCAAATTTGTGAAAGCCATAAATCAGGGGACAGTGATTTATGCTCCCGAACAATTTTCCGCAGCTTCCCTTTAAACAGCAGCCTCCCGAGTACACATATGGTACTATTTTAGGTATATTTTATTAACTCACGACTTTTCAGGAATGTTCTGTAAAGCAGGGAAGACATTCATTTAAGCCCTGATTCCATAGGTTGGCAGCTTATCATATTTACTATATATATTTTTTCTTCCCTCAAGTTCCAAAATTGCTTCCCTGAAGTAAACAGGAAAAACTTGGGGGAAGGTATCAGTAGCTACAGTTATTTCTGTTTTTTTTGGTTTTTGTTTTTTCCTGTTCCAGTTAACGGCTATTAACAATGAGAGATTCCCACGACAGCCTCTCACCCAGAGGCCCATCTTCACAGCACCAGGAGCGCCAAGGGCGTTCCGTTCTAATTACTCAGAGGAGTCATTAGCCCGGATGAATGCTCAGGTTGTGTTAGCTCACTGCAGGATGCTCAGTGCCTCGGGATTCCCGGGGCAGCCTATAATTCAGTCAGAAGCTGGAAATGCTTCCACATCAGTGCGAAGCCAGGCCCAGCACTTCCTGGAGCTTCCCACCTTCCTGCTTCCTTTTGTGCCTCAGGACGGGGTGGTAGAACATGTCACCAGCTGTTAGAGCCAGTGTCTCACAGAGCAGCTTTCATTTTGGGGGTGGGGGGAAGGGTCTGACTCCTTCTCATGGAGAAAAGATTAAAACAGACCCAACTGTGGAATACAGAGAGCTCCTTGGCACCCAAATTACTACACCATTCACCCAGAAAGGGCCGTCGGGAAACCAGAGAGACTGGCACACTTAACACCCCCTCTCAGACTTACCATATTGGTCAAGGCCAGATAGATATGAAGAGTCACATGTCTACAGGGCTTTACAGTGTGCAGAGTGCGTGTGAACTTGCCTTTCTTCATCCTCACGGCCACTCCATAATGGAGAAGCCATTGTGCCCATTTTACTGAAGAGAAAACGAAGACACCGAGAATTGAAGAGACTTGTCCCAAATCCCACACCTAAAGGAGCCACATTTCCATGCTCCAAGAGACGTGTGTTTAAACCTCACCTCTACCTTCACACCTCTTCCATCTTAATCTCATCTGTAGAATGGGGATGATGCCTGTCTGAGAGTGTTGCATGGGAATTAAGATAATGTGCATAAGGCACAAACAGGGTTCCTGAAATATTCAAAAGCCCAGTGGATAGATGGATGGATGGATGGATGGAGGAGTGAGTGAATAGTGCCCTTTTGTGACTTGTATTCCCTTTCAGGCTGCCCTTGATCTCACCCTATTGAATACAAGTTCTTGCAGGGAATGTGGAAAGCTGCTAGTTCCAACTGTGTATCACCAAAGGACTCTATTTTGCCCTCACTCAGTGACCTTCATACTGCAAGATTTTCTACCAAACTTTGACTGCCTTCCTGTTTCACCAAAAGCACATATAACTGTAAATCCTAGTTCCTGGCAAACGTGCACATTAACTTGGTATAAGTCTTGGTATAAAATACAAATTAATGATTAGCTACTAGTGTTTACTGAGCACTTACTATAAGCCAGGTTCCTCACTGGACATTTTGCTAGCATTTGGACCCAGGCGGTCTGACTGCCGGGCCTGCACTCCTAACCATGAACTACACTAACTCAGCAACGCTAAGAGCTGCCATTTGTTGGGCACTAACTACATGCCAGCAGGCACCACGGTGAACTCTTTAAATATGCATTGTCTTAGTTGATCCTTATAGCGAAGGCATGAAGCAACTGATGTCAAGTTCTCCATTTTACAGATGAGGAACTGAAGCTTGAAGAAGGGGCAGCCTGTCCACAGCTAGCGAGGAGCTAAGGCAGGATTTGAACCCAGTGCTGTGGCTGCAAAGCACGTACATTTAACCCCCAGTCTATGCTACCTTCCCTCTGCCACTCCTCTAAAACTTCACTTGAGTCGCTTGCAGCTTCCTCACTTTCAGTGATCTGTTTTATGGGAAGTAGTCCCTGAAAATCCCCACGCCAGCCTCAGGGACTCCTGTGGGCCTGAGGTCTCTGGTGAGACTAAGCAGGTGTGGGTAGCTGTGCCTCCCATGGCACCTAGATATTCTTCGTGAAGCCGCTAAGAAGGAATGCAGAGGAATGAGTGTCTGCATTTCTCACTTGAGAAATGAGAAAGTGAGATAAGAACCAACCATGGCAGCAGAGGTAAGAACCAACCCCATCACCATGGATTGCTGGAGAAAATAGTGCCCCACTCTTCGAGTGGAAGTGGTCTAACCTGAAAGTAGATTGCTGAGGACATCTAAGAAGTTTTCTTCCCTGGAAGTATCTTCTTCTTGAGCTGGTCTAGATACAGTTCCACCAGGAAATTTGGCAAGCAACCCCCTAGGATCCTACTGGAACCTGCAGTCCATTCGTTTATCATCATAATCCCTCACTCTGCACATTTTACTTCCTCACCAACATGCATCAGAGAAAAGTATTTCATTAGTGGCCCCAGTGTGCATCTCTGGTACATTTCAGTCCATATCCCTAGCTGTCTGTTGGGAACTAGATCCATGGAGAGAACAGGCGATCTGGGTCAGTAGAGAGAGAGAGCCCTGGACTCAGGACCTTGGTTCAAGCAGGTTCTGGTGCTTATGAGCTGTGTGACCTCAAACAAGTCACATCACCTCTCTGGACTTCAGTGTCCTCATTTATAAAGTGAGGTCTTTGGACTAGATATCTCAGAATCCTCATCCAGGGCATTCCTTTTGGGATGATTTGTAGCCGCAAGTTATGTGATAGACGGAAGTGTACTTTGAGAAGTGATTAAAAGCTGTTAATACATTTCAAAAGGTTTTATTTTTGCAGTGTGATCTCTTCTGAGAATAAAATTATATATGCAAAAAAGAAAGGAGTCTTTTGAAATTTTAATAGCTCAAATTTAACTGTAAAAATATTCCTTTGAAGTGTCCCTCTGCCCTCTTCTTATCTTCAACAAAGAGAGCCTATTTTAATGTACCAGATTATTTCCACAATCACACTTTTCCTGTGTTTAGAATTAACTGCATCAGAGCTTTGCTAAGGTCTAAAATGGTGCCTGTGTCTTACCCCTTAACATGTGAGCTTTTTGCTGAATATCATTACTAAGCCTCTATCTGGTAAAGGCAAAGTTGAGAACAGGAGTTGTTTGGCTGAGGTACATTTCCAAAACAGGTCAGGGTCAAGAGCTGCTAAAGGCCAGGAGTGCGTCATTGGGATTAATTAATGTGGGTAAATGACTTCCCCAAGGTCACAGATGAGTCATCAGTGAGCCTTGGGCTGAGACCTGGTTTTTCCATCTGGAAAGAACTGGCCTCTTTGTTAGCATTGTTGTTCCATGTGAGTAGCTCTGGATGACCTGAGGGGAAGCTGCTTATGAATATGAGAGCTGCAGCTGTGGAAAAATAGAAGCTGGTGAAGAGTCACAGCCCTAACAAGACCTCCTCAGGCCACACCTCAGAGCAGCAGCTGGTTTGGAGGTACAGGGGGTGGTTCCTTGAAAGTGTCCAGATGTATAGGCTCACCTTGGCCCACTTACCCTTCTACCGACACCAAGACAGATACCACCATTTAAACTTCAGGATGGCTTGAAGCATCCTGAACTTCAGTCCTTGGAGTTCATTATTATCAACACAGTGTGATTTTTCCAAACTCAAACTGCCTGGAGATGATCCTTAGCGACAAGTTCCAAAAAGCCAATCCGATACTTGGTTTTGTCTTGATTGATACAACTGAGTGCCCCACGATCATTTCAGAATGGCACGACAAACCCCTGGAACTTTTTCTCAAACCTAATGAATAAGTTAATTCAAAGACCCACATCGCCCCCAATCAACATGCTGGAAAGAGCCCTGCAACTCCCAAGTCGTAGGCTCTGGGGTTTTCCTCCCCACTGGCCTGTCCACTGCCTTCCTACGTGCATTTCCCCGCTCTAAGCCACAGGCACAGCCCAGCACCACCCAGCTCAGCACACTGATCCCTTGAGCATGATACAGCATAACACACATGAAAGTTTCCTTCGCTCCAACTTTATTCAGCACCTTTCATCTTCATCCCTCAACCTTCAACCATCTTTATAGTTCACTTACTTCTCCACTTATTCAGAAATTATGTATGAGCATCCATTATGGACTATGTCTGGGCATACAGTGGTCAACAACAACAGAATAAATGTTCACCTTGCCCTGATGAAGCTTACAGACTAACGGGGGAAAGATATTAACCAAATAGCCACACAAATCACTGTAACAGGTTTGTGTATGTAGGTATGGGGTACTTTGAGAATATATACCAAGGAGCCCCGGCTTTGACTTGGAAGTCATCAGAAGAATAAGTAGAAATTAACTAAACATAGAGTGAAGAGAGGCAGGGGGTACCAGGCAGAGGGAACAGTGTGTGAACTTGCCCTAGAGTAAGAAAATCATGGCACATGGAGGAATGGAAAGAAGAAGGCCAGTGCAGCCGATGACTGGAGAATGAAATAAGGATGAAGACGTTGACAAATGCCAGGCCACACAGGGCTTTGCTGGTAGACCATGCTAAGGACTTGGGTCTTCATTCCAAGAACCATGGAAAGACATGAAGGATATTTATCACAAGGGATAACACAGTAAGGTTTTGGAGTTCCCTGGTGGTCCAGTGGTTGCGACTCAGCACTTTCACTGCCGTAGCGCGGGTTCAATCCCTGGTCAGGGAACTAAGATCCCACAAGCCACGGCCAAAAATAAATCGCACGGTAAGGCTTTGATTTCAAGAACATCACTCTTTCTACTGTGTAGAAAATAGATTAGATAGAGACAAGAGAGGATGTTACAAAGTTATTTTGGTGCTTTAAGGAAGAGCTGTTGGGAGCCTGGACCAGGTAGGTGGTGTCGTGGATGAAATAAAGTGTAAGAACCAGGAGCTAATTACAGAGTAGAAAGGAAGGACTTGGCAAGGGGTTGTATAAAAGGGGAGAGGACAGTGTCAAGGATGCTTCCAGGGGTCTGAGGTTGTTAAACTAGCTGTAGGGGGGTGATAGTCACTGAGAAAGGGAGCAAGAGAAAAGAATCAGGTCTCTCTTGGATTTTCGTTTTGTCTTGTCTTTGAGTCATGGCGATGCAAGTTTAGATCGTAAATTTGGTTCCGGACGGGTTAGGTTTGAGGTGCCTTTGAGACACACAAGTGGAGATGTCAAGCAGGCAGTTAAATATAAGGATCTAGAACCATGGCACTAAAGCCAGCGTCACATTTGCTCCCCAGGAGACATTTACCAACGTCTGGAGACATTTTTGGTTGTCACAACAGGGCGTGGGGTGCAACCGGCATCTAGTGGGTAGAGACCAGGACGCTGCCAAACGTTCTACAGCACCCAGGACATCCCCACCCCTTGCAGCAAAGGGTTATCCAACCCGAAATGTGAACAGTGCCCAGGGTGAGAATCTCTGGTCTACAGATCTTTGAGAGTCACTGGCCAAAAGCCTTGGTCACCGATGAGATTATACAGAGAAAGAATAAGAGTAAGGAGGAGAGTGGGGTAGTGCAAGTTTTTGAGGAGCTGTAACACCTGATAGGGGGATGAGCCAGCATAAGGGACTAAGAAGAACCGGCCTGAGAGGCAGAAGAAGACTCACAGAGAGTGGAGTCGCAGAAGCCAGAGGTTGGGTGGGGAGTGGTTTAAAGTGTCAGATGCTGCTGAGAAGCCAAAGGACATGGGGACTAGAAAGCTGCTGCCATTTAGGGACGTGGACGTCATCGGTGGCCTTGGCAAGAGCAGTGTTGGCAGCACGATATTAAGAAAAGACATGTTTCAGGGGAAGCTGTAAAAATGGAGGTGGCCAGCGTAGACAATACTCAAGAAATTTGGCTATGGAAGGAAGGAGAGAGAGAGAACAGTCTCAACAAGGAGCGTGAAAGTCAAGAGTAGTTTGGGCTTTGGTGGTATTTTTCTTGTTTTGTTTACACTTTTTATTATGGAAAATGCCTGACATGTATAAAGTAAGCAGACTATTATAATGGACCTCTCTGTACCCTACATTCTATGAACTCTAGATTGTTTTGTTCCTCAGAAGAGTAAGTTTTGTTCTAGGAAGGACTTAACTTGGCCAGACTCAAATTCCAAACTCTGTCCCTACGGGTCTGCAGCAATGGAAATCTCTGCTGGGTTCTTTCAGCGTTCAGCTGCAGCTTTTTTTTTCTTTTTTTTTTTTGCCAGGCCCTTGGGTATGCATACCTGAGTGGTCAGCCAGTGATTTGGGCAGGTTTTACACACAGACTTGGAAGTTCATCCTCTCTGCATCTCCTTCCCTTCCAGAACTTTCCCCTTCACTTCCTGACTGCTCTTCCAGCTCCAGCTCACTTCTCTGACACCTCAGGCTAGTAAGACTTTGGCTTTCTGCTTCCCCAAGTTGCTTGCAGATTAGACTGCTCTCAGGAAAAAGCTGCAAATTTGCAGATCTCAAAGGATCTAATTCCTGCTTTCGAAGGTAGATTCCCGTCCAGTGTCTGCCTGTTTTGGGCCAACTTCCATTGCCTTAATTTAAAATAATTTTGTAACGTAACAATAACAATACATTGTTTAACGATTAACCATCTCATCATTGTTATCTGCAGAAATGTTATTCTGTCCAAGTGACTCTGTCACTGCCAGAAGTCAGAAGCTTTTAAGATGATGGACTTGGGCATATTTTAGAGATAATGGAAAATCTAGTAGAGTGAGAGATTGAGAGAGACAGAGAGAGGGAGGAGGGATAATCAACGGTGTGAGGCTCTGTAATTTTCACTGGAACAAGAGGAATGAAGAGGTTGGCTGTGGATGCAGAAGTTTGTAGATTCACTGGTGGGAAACTGACAGAGATGCTTCCTGTGACATCAGAGACAAGGGCAGTGCGGGGGGAAGGGTGAGGCAGTTGGAGGTTTGAGAACAGAGGATTTTGAAACAGTCTTTGCAAAGAGTGAAAAGAGTGAATTTTGACCAGAGAAACTCTGTGGGCACAGAGGCTGGTCAGTACTGAGAGTCTACGTGGGCTGACAGGGATGAGTGGATGGTGGCACCGATCAGTCTGCCCTGTAGTAGGATTGTTTCCATCTGCCTTCGGCTGCCTGGGTGGAGATGCACAGGGAGCAGAAAGTGGGTTTCCTCAAGGGGTGAGAGTTTTACAAGCCTGGTGAGACCAAAGAGCAGGGCCATGGGTGTTTACTATTGACGAGGGCATGACTTAGATAATGGGTCACAAAATTCAGTAACTGTTAATAACTGTTAACTGCTAATAAACTGTTGAGTAAAATATGTCTCGTCCTCCTACCCTTACAAATATACCTTCGTGATGGTCTGGAAGGCCAAGTTTGAATTTAGAATTCTCAGACCCTAAAACTGGCTCAAGGCTGGCAGCCCCCCTGCCTTCCTATCCCCAGCTCCATCCCCCACTGCAAGAGGCCATGTGTATGAGTGTCTGGACATCACAACCCACACGTCCAAGTACCAGTCATAGCCCCAGGCTCAGGGATCCACCCACTGCAGTGTAGTCTGTACTTGGAAGGAGGGACCCAGAGAAAAGGCTCACAGAGTCCCTAAAAGCAGCCTTGAGACCACTCAATCAGAGAATTCTGGGGTCCTGTGTGCCTGGTCTAGAGAGAGGACGGAAGGTACAGGCTCTGTGAACACAGGCTCCGGGTGGGTACATCCCTCGGCCCCGTGGACCTCTTTGCCCTCTGGAGGGGAAGACTTGGAGGAAAACCAGAGCAGGGCTAACATTGCTGGGGCTTTGGGCAGGGACCCCTTTTGCCCAGGTCTATGGTTAAAATTAACTGATGCAATGATACACCGTACTTGTAGTCTTTGCTCTGTTCCTAGTCTGACTGGTTTCTCTGTGTGTATGTGTTTTTCTTTTCCCAGTGGGCTGTTTATCACCATTCATGACAAGGGCCATCTTGCAACAATGCTGAACTCTTGGCCAGAAGATAATATTAAGGTATGGCCCTGTTTTCTTTGATATTGCTCTATTGTTGGATGAATCCTTTCAGCCTGGACTAGAGTCATTCTCAGCTATGAAATGGGCCATTACAACACTGAAGGCAAGACACTGCATCCCTTCCCCAGGCCCAGACCATAGATCAGTTACAGCCGAGCACGTATGCACCACGGAGTAAAGGCTTGCATTCACCAGGCATCCGTGTGAAAATGTCTAGTAGTAGTAGTAGTGCATGTATTGCATACCTGATGAATATACACACTGCCAGTTTCCATGGTGGATTCAGGGAAAACTCCAACATAGACCCTCTTCTCAAGTGGCTGACTTTTCATGAGGAAAATAAGACAGAGACACAAAAGATTAACAGGTGGAAGCTAATCAGAGATAAACAGGGCACACTGAAGAGCTGGGGGTGTTCAAGGAGGCCGAGATTACTTTTAGCCTGAAGGGGATCTGGGAAGACTTAGTGGAAGAGGTGACATTGGAGCAAGGCCTTGAGTTGAGGGGTAGAGTTTGGACGGTCTGGCGTTGGAGGGACTAAGATAGAGGGCAGGGACATTCTGCACCAAGAGAAAAGGTTTATGATGAGTGATGTCTTCACACCTGGCCGTACACTGCAGTGTATGTGTTGGGCGGGGGGGGGACACTGTTTCCTGGAGCATCAATTTTACTTGAAACATTTAAGGAAACTTTTTTATATGTAACAAACAGGATATAATATAGAACGCAAAATTGGTGAAGCTTTGTAGAAACGTGTTAGCCTCTGGCTGTGTCCCCAGATCTCCTCCTGTCATGGGGACTTCTATGGAAGAGTTTCAGGGACTCTGGATTCTAAGAT
Organism: Neophocaena asiaeorientalis asiaeorientalis; assembly: GCF_003031525.2. NCBI lineage: Eukaryota > Metazoa > Chordata > Mammalia > Artiodactyla > Phocoenidae > Neophocaena > Neophocaena asiaeorientalis. The sequence goes on from NW_020175049.1 coordinate 1,492,121, forward strand.
CATTGTCACTTCTGCAAACAAACGGGTGAAGCAAAATTACAGAACATCTTCTGGCTGCTTGGTGAGGGCGTTTCTGGCACTCGAGCAGGGGAGTGGTTGGACCTGACCAAGCCCAGTATATGTACCTCTCGGGGCAATGCTGGAAGGCTGAGAGTTGTTTGCTCTCAGGCCCTCCCTCCCTCCGTCCCTGCCAGTTCCCTGGGCCACCTCTATCCACCAGGCATTGAGTACAGCTTCTCTCTACCAACCTCTCCTTGTGTCCCACCCACTTCTGTCCCTCTCGGGGACATTCAGAACCAGAGCCAGTAGGGCAAGACCTTGGCTCTCAGCAGCCAGGCCTGAGCCACAGCTGAGGCCCTTGGACTCCAGTCCTGGCCTCAGTGAAGAGCTCAACTCGTACATCTCTGTCTGGGTGTGATGTGCCCTGTGCTCTTCTTTCCTGCCTATCTGCTTAGACTCTGGTTACGTGCAAGCCTTGGCCCTGCAACTTTTGGTCCCAGTCCCAGAAGAAGCAAGTTTCCAAGGTGTGTCTAGGATGAATCTATAATAAAATCTTGAGCACATTAAGGGAAACCAGCTCACTCGATGGGAAGTTAACTCCAGCCTTCCCATGCTCTGAGGTCCTACAGACTAATCTTTCCTCCTTCCTGGACGGTTCAGCCGTGGTGAAACTTGTCCGCAGTAGGCACTCAGTAGATGCTTGCTGAGTTGAATGAACTCAGTAGGTGGACACAATGAACATCTTCCAGGTATCAGGCCCTGTGCCAGGAGCAGGGAGATGGGGTCTGCACTAACATCTATGGTGCCTCTGTGCAAGCTATGAGGAATTAAAAAATAAGATGAAAAGACACCCCCTTTTAACCAGTAAGAGAAAAGCACTGCTTCCTCCAGGCTGGCACAGGGCCTTGGTGAGGGGCTCATGGGCTGGATTTCAGGTCCCCATCACTCCTCTTGTCAGGGCGTAACTTTACAAAACTGCACCCAGGACTCTGCTTTGAGGAGTGTAGAATGAGAAGAACACAGACCCCGACCCCACATTGCTTCACTCTGACTGGGAAATCAAGATATGAATTCAAAATAGAACCTTGAATGCTAAGTATCCATGGACTTCAACCAACATATTCTGAGAACCTTCTAAGTTCTAAGTGTCTCCAGAGAGATGGAGATGCATCTGTTGTGATTTTAGAGAAAGAGAAATGAGGGCTTTGGGGTCACCCTGGGAGAGGTGGAACTCGGCAGGCCTCAAACAAGGCGAAGTATCCAGAGCCTCCAGGAAAAGCATAAGTTTCGTGAGTAGATATCTGGGCCAGTGCATCTAATTCAGTTGCATTCAACAGCCATTTAGTAACATCTGTTCTGTAAGAGTTCTCTGGGGGCTCAGGGTTAAAGAAGGTGCACAGGCCCAACCTCAAGGAGCTTGCAGGCTAGTTAGAGAGACTGACCTGGAAACAATTACAGTAGACTGTCTGTGCTGCCGAAGACAGGAGCCCGAGGATGAGGAACAAACAGGGTGGCTTGTTGGCCACTCACCCTGCAGTACCCCAGAGTGGACGGGTGAATGCCTGGGGCCACCTCTCCCCCTCCACCCCTATACTCCTGTTTCACTTTGGAGGAGGCCAGAGGTCAGTCTCAGAAACTATGTAGAAGAGTCAGCTCTGGCTTTGCAACCAGGCAGACCTGAGTTCTGGTCTTGAATCTTCCATTTACCTGCTGTGTGTTCGGATAACCTCTCTGATCTCACAACAGGAAATTGTGAGGATTAACTATGATAAATTCTGTACAACACTGAAGGGCACTTGAATGGACTCTGTCATTGCTGGAGGTGGACGAGGCGGCTGTAGCACACACAGCAGTGCAGGGAAGAGACTGCAGACGCCTAAGGCTGGCCGAGGAGGGGGTCCCCTTACCAGGGAACCACAGACCACAAAAGGGCAGCCAGTCGATTTGGTCCCTAGAGATGTTTGATTTAAAGTGACTTTTGAAAAACAAATTCTTTCATTAGGGAAAGGCTGCCCCGAGCTAACTCCCTCCTAAATCCCTACAGCAGAGTCTGGCCTCACCCCAAATTTCAGAAACATGTAGCCTTGGTGTGAACTGTGGACCCAGTCCCTTTTCTGTAATCTTCATAGACCCCAAGTTCATCTGACCCCAAAGTGCCTTAGTCAAAGGGGAATTAATGGGACATTTGGCCAAAAATTCTGAATGGAGATCTTCCAGGCACAGAACATTCTGGAACCCACAGTGTTTTATATCCTCTTCTCACAGTGGCTGGGGTCAAAGCAAAGCTGGAGGGAAAACTGTCTAAGGAGACCTGGACCCAAAAAAGGCCAAGAGTTTTTAATTCTGAATCTGTGTTGTGAACAGTATGTATTGGCATCCTATTTAGATTCCTTCTGGCACATTGGCTGGTCTTATTAGCAATAAAGTCAATTTTTAAAAAATGAAACAAATTTTAGCAGTTGAAAAGGAATTCTTTGAAAAACACTCACTTTAATTTTACTTTTTAATGTTATTAATTTTATATGCTATAGCTCAAGTGAGAGCAGTTGTCCCATTTAAAATTTGATCGTCTTATTTGCAAATACAATTTTTAAAAACATTGAGAGTCATATAATTGGTAGAAGTATTTTCTGTTAAATTCCTTGGGTGTTTGTGGGGGGTGTTTTCTTAAATTGTCTTAGAGGGGAAGTACTTTCTTTTATTCATCTTTGGATCAACAGAACCTATTTAGCATAGCGACTGATATACAAAAGATAATAAATAAAAGTTTGTTGAATAAATAAAGTGACTTTTGAAAAATTTGAATTCGTGGACAACATTTTAAAATTAAGAGACTTCATTTGAAAAAAAAATTTTTTTTAAACCCTGGATTTCTGACTTCTCTAGAAAAACCAGGAGCTCTGAATATTGGGTGCATAATTTGGCATGTGTACAAGTCAAATAGGACTGATCAGGTTGCCCCTAGTCTCTACCCTGCCCCGTCACCGGCCTTTTTCAGGACGGTCCTTCTCTCTCACTCCAGGGCTGCCCTTTCAAAGGTTCAGAATGTTCTAAGCCACAGTTTTTCTTGTTTATTGGTGTGTTTTCTCCAGTTACCTTTAAAAGAGGAGATGAAGAACTCCTTCCCTAAGTAGGGAATCTCTGCTCATTAACCCTTTCATGGTACTCTGGTGCTAATGGAGACTCCCCTTCAGTATTTCATTTGATTTTCACACTGTGACCAGAGTGGAGTAAGGAGTGCTTCTGAAACCCTCCAGGTGGGTCTTGGAGAAGCGGTAGGGTAGGGGCATGACTTTTCTCAGATGAGCAAGCTGGTGTTAAGTGGTACCCACGGTCATCCACAAGTACATCCACAAGTAACCCAGAGCCCTGCTGCTGAGCCATCGCTTCCCCAGCTTCTGAATAGGGCAGGCAGGCAGAGTTTTGCAAGGCACAGGTATCTCTGGACCTTGATGTTGTTGGCTGGAGGGGAGGGGTAGTTCAGAGAAGCTTCTGAAACAACTCAGAAGATAAAAGCTGAGTTTCTGTGGCTTCCCAGCCAGAAAGCGGAACTGCAGACTGAGATGTAATAGGAGTAGGCTGTGAGGGAAGTGAGGCCAAAGCTCAGGTCTTGGGGACCATGAAGTTTTGTGGGCCCCTCTTGCTCAGGGAGGATGGGCCAGCCTGGCCCACCCAGAGCTTTCCAGCATAAATCACAAAGGGGAGTGAGAACTGCTTTTCTGACTCTTTCCCACAGAGACCATTTCCCGGAGCCAGGAGGAATGGTCAACTCAGAAAAGCCCTCCTCCCCAAGAGCTTTCCCAAGGTCCTAAATCTCTCCTTCATCCCAGTCCCAGCAGCTTTGGGAAGGCGTTGCTGGGAGGTGGCCGAGTACTGGAGCCAAAGGAGCATCCCCTGCCTCTGGGCACCAGCCACTTGGGCCTTTAAACTTGGACCAGATGTTAGTGCTAAGTGCCTGCCTGTCATGCACACGCCCAGTATAGGTTAAACCCCACTCGGTGTCAGCAGTTGGCTTTCCTGGGAAACATTCTCTGAGATGAAGATTGGCATATTAGGCAGTGCTCTTGGGATCGACACCTCTAGAAGGAAAGGAAGCAGGACAGGAAAAAGGGAGAGAGGTTGGGCTAAGTGGGAGCCATCGGAAGACCCAGCTGGGTGTGCTAGGAGGCTCATGAACAGGGATGGTCCTTCAGAGTCATCCTGAGTTGGGCCAAGGGATCTGGGCCTTGGTACCCCTACATCCATCATTCATTGGTTGTGGGCTGCTGCCCTGGGAATGGGGTGTGACTTTGGTCAAGGTGGCTCTCTTCAGTTGAGGAAAGTCTCAGAATAGGCTCATAGCTGAGGGTACCACTGGGGGAATAACCCCTTCGTTCCTAAAAGGGGAATCTGGGCGGCACAGCACCCTGTCTACCTCACCAGCATTCTGCTAAGTGCTCCACACAGACTAACTCACTGACTTCTCCCAGTGACCCTCCAAGAGGCAGGGGTTGTTGTCATCCCCATTTTATAGACAAAGAAGCTGAGAGGTTAGCTCAGCTTTGCTCATGAGGGATGGAACCAAGATTTGAGACCACGGACTGTGCATTATTTATGTTGTGGAGAGAGAGAAAAAAGGAGGAGGAAAGGGAAGGATAAGCAGGAAGGAAGGCACAGCAGGAGGAAGGGGAGGGCCTCACACACAGTGCTATGGGCAGCCCATGCCCAGAGCTCCAAGTCCAGGGAAACCAGAGCCAGAGCAAGCAAGGAGGCGTGATCCTCCGATCAGTCCTGGGTCAGCCCCATTGGGTCCACCCAGGCTGAGGGAGGTGGCAGTAAGTCAGAAGCTAGGCAGGCAGAGAAAGAATGGGCCGCACCATCCCTCAGTCATCTCAATCTCCTCCTCGCCATCTGAAATACTACAGAGGGGTTATGAGTTGTAAAAGCCATCCGAACAAGGAAACTGTGAGCCAGTCCACTGGTAGCTGTTGCTGGGCTCTAAAACCCCAGGGTGCTGCTCAAGTTTGCCCTCAGCCTTTTGACCCCGACTTCTCCAGTGACCCACAGCTCTGGCTCCACTGACGTCACGAGAAACAGGATGCAGCATCTTCTCTCTGAACTTGCTCATCTACTCCAGTTCTGAATTCAGTCCCATGGAGAAGAGCCTTTGCTCTCTGTGTTGGATCTATGACCTTGTCCATCGGTTACTGAGTTCATATCACATTGCAGGTCCCAAGCTAAGCGCTAAAGAATCAAAGGGGACAAGACCCTTTACTTGCCCTTAAAGAGTTGCTATGAAAGACAAGGAAATATATATAACTATAATACAAGGAAGAAAGGGATAGGTGCTGTGGGAGAGGAAAATGCCATAGGAATGCAGAGTTGGGAGTGATAACTTCCAGAAGGGAAGCTTCATGGACGGAAGTGCCTTTTGAATTGTTCCTTGAAACGTGCAAGGATGGTAGGGTTTGGATCAAGGAAGTATAGGGATTGAGGTGTAAGATGGTGTATAGTCAAGAAAACACACACTTTATAAAGATTAACAGCCTTTCAGTTTGGATGCAGCATGGAGTGGATAAAGGGGAAATTCAAAGAGCAGATTGGGCGTAGACCACGGAAGGCCTCAAATGTCAGTCGAGGATGTTTGAGCTTTATTTTATAGGCATCAGGAGCCATCGGAGGTTTGGAAGCAAGAACATGACAAATCTGGGTGTGCTTTGGAAAAATGAAATGGAGTAGGGAGAATCCAAGAATAGAAAGACCAATCAGGGAACCACTAAAGTGGTCAAGTGAGATGCAGATGGGCTGGTCTAAGGTTAGCAATAGGGATGAAGATCATGAAACAGGTGAGAAAAATGGAAGCAGGTCAAATCAGCAGAACTTGGTGCCCAATTGACTGTGGTTGACTGATGACAGAAGAAGTCAAAGTAGATTGGGCAGTTTTGAGCCCGGGAGGTAGGAGGTAACAGAGTGAGGGAGGACAGCAGAAGTGGAACGTTGAGAAGGAGAGAAGGGGAAAAGCGGATTCATTTGGTAAAGGGCTTGGAGGATTGGAGAGGACTGTTGGACATCCAAGTGGCAATCTCTGGCAGATGGTGAGCTGTAAGTGTTTGCTGAGAGGTGACAGTATTTGCCATTGGAATGAATGACAATGTCAAGGTTAGAATGCGGTTGAGTTTCTCATGGCCAGACTTGCTTAAAAGCTGCCAAGGTCTCCCCTTGGTTTCCTTTTCATTCACTCATTTAACAGATATAATTGTTGCATGGCCTTTCTATGGTGAGGCTGAACTAAAGACAGATGAAACAATTAAAAATTCTACTATGTAATCTTTGCCCCCAGTCCTAACCATCAATGTAATCATACAAGCAGCGGCCATTTGCCAATCACAAGGCACCTGGTTAAAATGAGACACTTATTATTTCATTTCATCTTTACAACAAGCTGACGAGTTAGACATTATTATTATTCCCATTTTATGGAAAATTAAAACTCAGAAAAGTTATCTGATGACCCAAGATTACATATTGGCGGGTTATCAAGGAACCTAGATCCGAATACTGGTTATCAGATGCCCAAACCCCTGCCATTAACCTTTAGGCTATTTGGTGAGATTAAATGGACATTTTTTAAAATGTTAAATAAGAACCCAAATGCTGTCACCATCAGATTTTTAAATCGCACCTATGCAGGGCTTGGCAAGCAGTAGGTACTTAATAAATGTCTGCAGAAGGCAGGCAGGCAGACAGGAAGGTTGAGCAGGCCAGGTGTGTGGTAGATACAGCCAGTGCCAGGAGAAATCACATTGGGTTGTAACGGGCAGGATTTGCACTGCTGGAGAAAGAGCAGAAAGTGACAGGAATATAGAGGCTGAGAGGCTAGAGATTATTGGTGAATTCAGAGTGTGTCCGATGGGAGTGAGGCCAGTTCTGCTAGAGGGGGCAATTGTGTGTAGAGTTTCAGAAGGTATGTTGGGTTCCTGTCATTAAAGAGATAAGCCTTTTGGACTCTATTTTATGGACAGTTAGAAGTAACTAAAGGCCTTTGAGCCTGGTTGTGAAGCTGTTGCAATAACCCAGCCATTTAGCACTACAGGATGGAGAGTGGATGACAGATGGAGGTGAGACATTCCCTCGGAGGAGTCAGGCATGTAGTCAAGCACCTTTGGACATCCATCCCCAGGCTGGGAGGGTGGCCCTGCAGAGCCCCGCTACCATCTTTTTTTTTTTTTTTTTGGCCATACTGCACGGCAGGCGGGATCTTAGTTCCGCAGCCAGGAGTCGAACCCATGCCCCCTGCATTGGGAGCGTGGAGTCTTAACCACCAAACTGCCAGGGAAGTCCCCCCGCTACCATCCTGAAAGGCCCCAGAGTTATAAGGAGAACACCCTGGAGTCATAGCCGATTTCCTCTGTTGAACTCCGTGTCACTCACTGCCCCTCAGCAGAGAGAAATCTAAGAGAATGGGAACCAGAATAGGGAGGCTCTGATTAGGAGAGATGGTAGAGAAATGCCCAGAGTTTGGGCACTCAGGGGTAACGTGAAGGCACAGGCTTCACTGGGGAGAGCTGCCAGCAGCGGGTCAGAGGCTGCGGAGAGGGCAACACCAAGGCGGGACAGGACTTTGCCAAGAGCACAGGTGCTTTTTCCCAGCCCAGCCGTGTTGTAGAAAGAGCCCTGAACCAGGTACCCAAAGCCTGATTAGAATCTCGACTTGCCACATATACAAGCAAGGTGCCCGTGGTAAGTTATCTAATATTTCTAAGATAACTGATGTGGAAACATCCAGCACAGTGCCTGGCGGTTGGCTGATACTTAACAAATATGTACAGAGCATGAAGGTCCAGGAGCTTCAGTTTACTCACCTGTGAAACACAGATAACTATCCCAGACGGGCCTCCCTGCCAGGGTTGGGGAGGAGCAAGTGAGATGCAGGACAGGGACACTCGCTCAGGAGGCAGGAGACCAATCTAGGGGGGACAGCATGACCTTCATGGGGCCGCTGCGCTCTCCAGAGCCCCTTTCCAGCAGTGGAGGTGTGGCTTTACGAGTCTCTACACCTGTTTCTACCAAAAGGCAGCACAGCCCTGTGTGCTCTCACCCTGGGAGAGAGAAGATTCCACGGAGCCTGTGGGTGCTGGATCATAAACCCTCCCCAGTAGGAGTGGGTCTTCGTCTCTTTATCGCCGGTGCCCAGCCCACCACTGTACCTGCGTGGAGTAAACTGACCTCTGCGGTGCCCAAGGCACCACGCTTGGGGCCAACCAGGACAGCCACAGCTCAGAGCTGGTCCTAAGTCCTGACCCACAGCTGGTTCCGGTGGAGGGCTGGGTGGCCCCATAAACTCCACTCATTTAGGGATGGAGGGAACCAGTGCTGGAGAGCCAGTTGAGGTGACCTATAAACAACTTCACTGTCACCCTGGTGGGTTCTTCTTGGATTGACATTCAGGGCCCCTTGCAGTCTGACTTTCCATTCTCTCCTTTCGTGGGACCTGAAACCACACACACAGCCTACATCCCCCCCACTTCTACCCTGAACCTTAATTTCCTTTTGCATCAAATACCTTTCTCCCCAGCTGTACCCCTGATGGATAATCTCCACCTGTCCAAGATGTGGCACGTGTGTCCCCTCACCTAAGAAAGGTTATCCTACAGGAAGTACCTCTCCCTTCTCTCGGTCTCTGCTGCCCTTGAGCCGTTCTGCTGCCCTCACACTTTCCCCCCAGAGTCAGTATAACTATACATGTTCCATCTCTCTTTTGCCCATTAGTCCTTTAGAGGGCTGGGTCCACGCATTCTTGTTTTTATAGATGAGCAAACTGAACCTCCTTCCCCCGGGATTTGGCACACTGTCTTCTGCAAAGCAGGTGTTTCATAAAGATGTATTAAATGAATGAATGAGGGAATGAATAGCCATCATTATCATATGACTATTTCTGTCATCGCTATCAGCTCCATCAGCATCTGTTAATTCACAGTAGGTAAGCCTGGAACTAGTACTATGTCTAGTGCCTACTATGCCTTCTGTGATTTTTTGCCAAAACACAAAGATAATCCCAGTACAGCTTGAGAACCCTCCTGGTTTCCCGTGGAATAGTGACCCTAGCAGATGTCACAAGGAGCTCTGGTTTTTGCAGATTGGATTTATTATACCCCGGAACAGGGCAGAGAGCACATATATGGGTCTCTAAACCCCGGGGCTGTAGTAGCAGCATAAACACTTGTTTTATTATCTCCTTTCATTCTGCCTTCCCTCCCTGTCCCCAGCCCCAGAGCTCAAGCTGAGAGAGGCTGCTTAATTTCTTTGAGGGAGAATGACACCGTGTGGGTTCCCTCCAGCTGTTCCTGCAGGAACAGAACCTCGGAATGCAGACCGGTGTCTTTCCATCATCTCACCTCGGCGGGTTTTCTCTCCAGCCCTGCCAGAAAGGGGAGGGGATGGGGGAAGGGCCCGCCACCTGCAGTTGAAAGCATCCTTTGGCCTTATCCCAGACAAGCTGTTTCATCCCGCCGCAGAGGCGGTGGGCGTCCAGTCGACAGGCCTGACGTGCTGTACAAACGAGCACTTTGTCACAGGAGGTGCTGTCCCTGATTGATGGCGTCCTGCTTTGTCTTTCAGGCTGTGGTGGTGACTGATGGGGAGCGCATCCTGGGCCTGGGAGACCTGGGCTGCTACGGCATGGGCATCCCCGTGGGCAAGCTGGCCCTGTACACGGCGTGCGGAGGCGTCAACCCGCAGCAGTGCCTCCCTGTCCTGCTGGATGTGGGCACCAACAACGAGGTAACGCGCTGCCTGGGCCGGGAGCCAGAGGGTGGCAGCTGGGATGGCGTGGGGAGCACCTCTGTGTGGTGGTTCTGTTTACAAAGCATCAGGCCATTTCATTCTGGGGTCCCCGCTGCCAGGACACCTCCCCTACATGGCTGTGATGCCAGGACCTCTCTCCTCCCTGGTTGCCCATCCCACTCTCCCAGTCCCATCCTCTCCCCCAGCCACTGCTGGGTCTTCTTGCTCCCCTACCTCCTGCCAAGGTACCCCCTGCGCGGGCTTTCTGTGCTTCCTTGTCCCGTGTCCCTAGGCAGCTTCCATTGCCCTCATGGCCTCTCTCTGATCCGTTAGTGAAGAAAGCCGCTGAGGCGAGAGTGGCTGCTGGGCTGTGTTTTTTCAGCATTTTAGAGGCCAGCTACCCCTGTAAAAGGATTAAAACTCAAAGCACCAGGACCAAGGGCTGAAATGTCTGGATCAGGCAGATGAGCAATCCTGCAAACCCAGGGAGAGAAACTGACCCGAGCTGTGGCTGAGAGCCACCTGCAGGCTTCCAGGAGGTTTAGGATTTAAGGAGCTCAAACCCCAGCCAAGAGTTTGCTCTGGGTACCACCACGCTGTGTCATGGTGTTTGTGCATGTCTGCAGTTCTCAGCTCTGTGTCTCTGTACCATGAACATAAAAGAATTTCTTCTTGGTGATATTTATCTCTGGGTTTAAAAACAGTGCATGTCCATCTGAGAAAAACGTTTTCTCATGTTCATTGAGAAAACTCCAGAGAAGTATTAAAAATAAAATATTAGTCACACAAGCCAGTAATAATCATTGTTTACAATTTGGGATATTTCTTTCCAGCCTTATCCCTCTGAAACGTTTATTAAAAACAAAATTAAGTTTATATTGCATATACAGTTTTGTATCCTGCTTTTTTAAGTGTAATGTATGTCATGAGTTTTCTCCCAGGTCACTAGCCATTATTCCACAAGGTCATTTTCATAGCTGCCTGGTGTATCACAATTCACGTAAGAAACCCTCCACTCTTGGACGTTTAGGTTGTTTCTAGTCTTCTTGCAAATATAATTGTGCTGTGATACCCGTTTTTGCAGATCAGTCTTTCCATCTCTGATGATTTCCCAAGGATAAATTCCTAGAAAAGGAAATATTGAAGCAAAGGGAATGGTCATTCTTTAGATTCTCGATTCATATCGTCAAAAAGCTTATACTTATTTGCATTCTGAGTTGATCTTTCTCTAGAAAGCTTGTTGTGACTCTGCATGGCCTCCTTCCTCCCTGGATGCCACACAACATCCTCATTTCTAAACAAGAACAAGCACTGTAGCCTCTAATGAGAAGCGATGCTTATTCAGGCTTCATCCACAGATACGGTCAAATGAAGGAGCAGCAGACAGACCTGGCTTCAGAGCTGAGAACTCACGGGGGTGGGAGGGGGAGGAGGGAGGACAAGAAGAGCACGCAAAGTGCTGGCCCGGCAAGCAGGGACCCTGGTCCCGGTACCCCTGACAGCCGGGTGAGTCCCTGTACCTGTCTAGATACCATCCCCTTCTGGTACAATTAGGGCCTGGACCAGAAAGTTGCTAGGTATTCTCCCACCGCTAAATCTCTTCTCTATATGCCTCCCCACCAGCCTAGGAGAAGGGAGGCTGCATGGTGGCACAGCCTTATAGCTGCTCATTAAGACCCATCTTCAAGGTCTGCTCTGCACTGTGGTTCCCCTCCCCAGCCACACGCCTGGGTTTTACTGAAATTGTCCCTCAGCCACAAGGACGTGTGGAACCGCGCAAACGTGGATGGGTAACTCTCTCTCTCTCTCTCTCTCTCCCTCCAAAAAGCTGGCTCTAGGCAAGAAGTGGAACGGCTTGAGACTGATTCTTAGGCCATTGCATCCCTTGGAAGGGTGTTGGTTACCTCTAGCAGATGCCTTAGATCCTTTATCACTGAAGGTCCAGCACTCAGCGATGATGTGCTAAAGTTTAGAGTTAGTGCCAACTTGTAGCAAACCCACCAGAAAAGATGGTGAGAAACTATGAGTAATCAGGGCCAGGCCCTTTTCACAGACCACCCTGTTTCAGCCTGACAATAACCCTGTGAGTGGGGCTCAGTTATTACCCTCTTTTTACAGCTGAGGAAACTGAGGCCCAGAGAGATTAATTGGCCCAAGAAGATCTGCTAGAAGTGGCAGGAGTGGGTCCTAATCCACATGAGCGCTCCTCTCCCCACACCGTACCGCACTGCCTGCCCGGGTTTTTGTTGCTTTATGAGTAAAGATTATGTCTTGACTTTTAGAATTTTTATTACTAAAGTAACTTTAAAACATTATTCAGAATTTTAAAAGGAGAAGGAAATGGCGTTTCTCCCACTATGCTACAGTTGTGCTCCTGTCCGATGTTTCTCTGTGCGTATACGTAGCTGTAGATACAGTATTACCTAATGAATCATACTGTACCCCTAATTTTGTTCTGATTTCTTCAATGAAGATTATTTTGTGAGCACTTTCTCTTTACTTATCTTTTTTTAAGTTTATGAAGTGTTTAGTAGGTGTCAGGCATTCTGCTAGGCTGAGGGAGATAAATGAGAGCCAGGCATGGGTGGAATCTTTTAGTTGTCAGTGTTTCAACACTGTCACCTAATTGATCATTTTAATGGCTCATGTGCTACGTCTCCTCAGAGTGTCTGCTTCTCCCCCCTGGGGCTTTCGGCCTCTGCCTCAGCTCTCCCTCCTGGGTGTGGAAGGGAGAGAGTTTTGGAAGGACCAGAGGATTCCCCAGCTGAGGGGACAGGGCACAGCCTGACCTGCCATGCAACACCACAGACGAGAGAGAAAGCAGTGTTCACCACGTCCAGTAAGACCTATGCCAGCACCTGCGATGGCCAGGCATAGTTCTGGGCCCTTGTATATTTCGATCTCTCTGTTTTTAAATATTTATTTTATTTTATTTTATTTATTTAACTTTTTTTTTTTTTTTTTGGCTGCATCGGGTCTTAGTTGGGGCACGCAGGATCTTCGTTCCGGCATGCGGGATCTTTATTGTTGAGGTGCATGGGCTCTTTGTTGCGGCGCTCGGGCTTCTCTCCAGTTGTGGCATGAGTGTTTTCTCTCTCTAGTTGTGGCACGTGGGCTTAGTTGCCCCGTGGCATGTGGGATCTTAGTTCCCCGACCAGGGATCGTACCCGCCTCCCCTGCATTGGAAGATGGATTCTTTACCACTGGACCACCGGGGAAGTCCCTCAATCTCATTTCGTTCTCACACCAACTGTATGAGATATTGTTCTCCCCTTTTTACAGATGAGGGAACTGAGATTGACACACGTTAACTACTTACTTCAGGTCACACAGCTCTAAGTGTTGGAGCTGGAATTTGAACCCTGGTCTCTCTGGCACCAGAGTGGCCTTGTCTACGGTGGCACACTGCTCCAAGATGTCAAGTATTTGTGTCACAGACTGGGTAATGAAGACTGAGAAAGTAGGTGTTTCACACAGTCTGTGTTCCATGGGCACTCAGGATCAAACTAGGGCACACCGATGCCATTTTCACAGCCCTCCCCCACAAAGAAAGGTGAACTCCCGCCAGACCTTCTTCAAGAAAGTTACAAAGAGGCCAACATTGGGAAGACGGAAGACAATGATTTCTGTCTTTTCAAATGCATTGACTATGTGATCTTCCACACTAGAGTTCTTTTTAAAAAATACTCAGTTTGCAAGATTTTTCCCCTAGAAGTCTGGGGGCACATCTCTCACCCAGAGCAAGACACAGCAACAGGAGAGGGAGGCTCTGCCTTGCAGCTTCCGTCTTACGTGGCAGTGCAGGGAGGGTTGCTGCTGTGAAGGCTTTAGTTTCAGAACAACTAGACCATCTGTGTGTATGTCTCTATAAAAAACTTCTGAGGCAAAAGGGGCTTTAATCAGAGTCAAAGAAAACACCCCTCCAGGTTTCCTGTTGAAGGAAAACATCTGCTATCTACAGCCCTGAAACTCTGAGTCACTTTTACCTGCTGACACCAAGGAGGTTTGGAAAAATAAATATGTGAGACGTGATCCCAGGAAGGAGGGACATCCTGTGATGAAGTTCCAAAGGGCCAGGGGGAGGGAGCCCCGCCCAGTTAGACAGGGCACCTGCTCAGGCCCTCCTTCCCTTGTGTCTGTGTGTGGATTGGTTTGTCCATCTTGTTTCATGTACACACAGCAGAGTCACAGACTGTTCACATTAGATATCATACTTCCTAGATATTATATATAAATACTTCTCACTCAACCCCCTCGTTTCACATGGGAAAAGGGGCCCCAGGGCAGAAATGGCTTCCGCCAGGTTTGAGTCCAAGCCCAGTGCTTGGCCCACTCTGTGCTAAAGGTTCTATGGGACAACCCAGGGCTTGGCTTCTGTTGCAGAAGTCTTGAGCCTCAATGGATTTTCCTCTCAAAGAGGTGATGTGAAAGTCTCTGTGGAAATGACTAAAGAGGGGGATGGAGGGGACAGATCATCAACAGAGTCTGGTAGGCTGTGCCTTGGGTGTTACTGGTTGCTGAAGCAGCGTGGGATCGCCCACAGAGCTGGGTATGGAAGGGTTCCTTCCACCTGGCAAGACTGTCTTTATTGCAGCTCATAAATAGTCAGCATTCACCCATGTTGCCATCGGGCGCAGGCTCTCTGTGCACATGTGACCGGTGAAGGGGCCCTTCCTAGGATCTTTGTAGCTTACCCTTGGGCTTAACTGAGCTTCCAGAGAAGTACATGGTGGGCATAACTGTCACCCAGAGGGGGAAAGTGCACCGTGTCCACACCGTGAACCCAATCCCATGACCTCCCCAGACCCCCAGATACTCTCTGAGTAACATCTTCATGTGCCCATTGCTCTGCAAGATAAATACTTTTCCAGACCAAGAGGTTCGTCTCTCCTCCAGCTTAAACCCAGTGCTCAATGATATGGCAAGCGAAGACGAGCCAGCCATTTTGCTTTCCATGACGTTTAGTCTGCCAGATTCTTCACCTTAGAAAGAGCCAGGCACACAGCCATGGAGGGTCTATTCAACTCCCACAGCAGAGGAGGAAGCTCTGGTTCATCTGCTTTGGTTAGAGCCTTACTTAACCTGAAGGCTTACTGAGTGCCAACGGGAGCTTGGCAACTACCTAGCAGAGGGGAAGCAGCAGTCTCAGAGGTGAGGAAGCTGATCCCACCCGGGAAGACCCCTGCTCTAGAAGCTGCTTCCACCAAATTCGTTTTGTGACCTTAGGCAGTTCATTTAACCTTTCTGGGTCTCGAAAACTCGTTTGGAGGAAGCCGAACCAAGTGATTTCTAAGACTTTCCTAGTTCTTAATTCAGCATCTCCTTAGCCCAGTCCTAGAATAAATGCAACTCACATCAGTAAACACTTTTTAATGTAAACATCACTAGGAAGATGCACATGAATAAGGACCCTTTCCTCAAAGAGCTTGCATTACGCAATGGAGATCGTTACTATCCCTATTGGACAGAGAAGTAAAATGAAGCAGGGACAAGTACCCAAAGTCGCAGAGCTAGTTAAGTGGCAGAGCCTGAATTCAAACCTGGGTGTGTCCGATTCCAGAGCCCAGAGCCCCTTCTGATTCTAAAACCACACTGTCCTGAGGGTGCTCCAGGAGAGAATCTGACCAGGGCCACTGGGCCTGGCAATGCCCCTTCCTCTGCGGCACACTGCCTCCCAGCTTCAAGGTTCCTTCTGCCTCTCTTGATGGGGTTACCAGATTTAGCAAAGAAAAATACAGGATGCAAGTTAAATTTAAATTTCGGATAAATAGCTAATCATTTTTTAACGTAAGTATGTTCCATGCAAAACTTGGGACATATTTATATTAAATATATATATGTATATATCTATATCTATATCTATCTATCTATCTATATATATATATATCTCCTATCTGAAATTCACATTTAACTGGGTGTCCTGTATTTTATCTGGCAATACTACCTTCTGAAAACTTCTCTTTTTAACATTTATGTGAGGAAGTCCAGGATAGAGGAGAGTTGCCAGGGGAGGGCCCAGGCCAGTTCATAGTCCCATGCCTTGGTGGCAGTCATTCTTATAACCAATCACTCGGTGGGACACAGGGAAGAATGTGGATTTCTTGTTCCATGTGGTACCAAGACAGTGTGGAAGCTCCACCCTCTGCTGTTTTTGAGAAGTCATTTTCCCTCCTGACAAAGGAAAGCCAGTTGGCTGGAGATGTGGACACGGTCTTTCCTCAGACCCCATTCAGGCTGTCACTGCTCCCCAGCCTGGTCTACAGGACCAGCTGGAACTTCCAGCCACTACTGGACTCTTCCAGGAGGACCAGGGAGGGGGTCAGGAGCCAAACCCACATTCCCTGGTCCCCACAATGTCAAATGATGGGGTGGAAAGGGCGCTGTCATGAGACTCAGTCAAAGCAAGGCTCAGTTTCAGCTTAGATATTTTCTGGCTGTGTGAGTTTGGGCAATTTATTTAAACCCTTGAACAACTCTACCTTCCTCAACTGTAAAATGGTCATGAGAGTATGTAAGACAGAAGGATCAAACTACTTTTGATTCAGAAGGAGTGAATTACCTGAAAGTTCTGTACAAGTATGAGAAGCTATATTTTCGTGTCACCTCCATATAGAAACTTTCTTCCCAGTTTTTTGGAGTGCTTAGTTTTGAAGTATTTCAGACATAAAACATTTTATTATAAATAAAATAAATATTATAAAATATCAGGACTTTTTTTTAAAGCTTCTTATGGTCACCTTTATATCTCAGTAGTACCTCATTAGTGTTGACCTTTCACCTTAAGTGCAGATATACTGAGAAATTTTTGGAAAATCCTAAAATTCTTCAGTACCACTGGAGAATTGGACCTGCCCCAGAAACCGTGTATGCAGCACTGAGAAATCCACTCTTGGCAGCCTAATGCACCACTGAACCAATCTGTGACTTGGAAACATTACAGATTATAATTTACCGTGGACCCTTTCACCTCTATAAGAACTAAAAAGTGAATATTTTCTGCAAATGCCAAGAGTTAGACTATTTTTATCATTTATGTGTATGCCCCTTGCAGGCTGTTTGTATGTGTCAGACAGTTGAAATTGTGATATCTGTGCAGTTTTGTATGCTGCTTTTTTCATTTTGAATAATCTCATACACATTTGTCCGGGTGGCTGCATAGTCTTAAAAGCCACCAGTTTCAATGACTGCCTAGTTGTCCATCTAGGTGTTACATCATCATTTACTTCCTTGATCCCCCTTGGCTGGATGTTTGCTGCTTCTAAGTGACTTTTAGATGATCACTTTGAAAGTGGCCTGTGGAAGGGTAGGCACCATATATGTCCCACTCTCATCCTTTGGTCACACACACACGCTCACACACACACACAACTGCCACGGCAGGGTCCTAAACAATCTCAAGGATGCATAACCCAGGAGGCAAAGAGATTGAGAAAAGAAGTTTAGACCTTACTGTCTTTCCGATGTAGCCGTGTGGCTCCTTGGAGAAAGCGCTAAACCCACCTCAGATTCTGTGGACCCAGAATTGGGGTTGAGGGGTTGAGAAGGCAGGTACTTCCTGGTCTTTTCTGTCCACTATACCTTTGCCCTGCCACCTCCTACAAGGCAATATGGAGCTAGAATGGTGTCCTAAGCAAGAATGAGCCACCTAAGCAGCCTGGCTTGGTGGTTAAGACTGTGGGCTCTGGAGCTGGCAGCCGTGAGTTTGAATCCAGATTCTTCCGCTTACTAGCCCAAGAAAGAGGCGGCTGTTTAACCTCGCTGTGGTTTCCCCTCCCTCAGCAGTACCTGACACATTAGCAAATGCTGTGAGAGTCAAAGCTGCTGCCATTACTTTACAGCACGTTATGATTCCCAAAGCTCTTTCACGTGTATTATTTCACTTCCTCATCACGATCGCCCTTTGCAGCTGGTATTCTGTCCCCATTTGACAGATGAGAAGAAGGCTCTGAGAGGTCACGTAATTTGCCTGAGGTCACACAGCTTGTCAGTGGTGGAGGTGAGACAGGACTCTGAGCCCCTTGAGGGCAGGACCCATGACATCCTTGCCTCTGAATCCTGTAGGAGCAGTCCGGATGGAGATGACGATAACACAAAACCTTGACCCCAAGGAGCTCATCTTTGTGGCGGCGGAGATACAAAAATAGATACTTTCCAAATACCCGAAAACATAAAATTACTTCCTGTTTCTTAAACGCACCAGGGCACCAGGTACTTCTACCTCCAGCCCCCAACCTTTCTTTGTGCCAATTTCTAAGCCTGGAGAGCCCAGCCCACTGAGCAACATCTGCCCATCTTTTAAAGCCTGACCATTTCTTCCGTGTCGCCATCCCCACCCGTTCCCCGGCGGTAATTACTCCACTCCTTCTCTGTGCTGCCAGGTGCCATGCTTTGTGCCGAAGAAATGTCTCTAATCTGTAATAGAGTTTACTTACTCATCAGCCACCTGCATTAGGCCGTGAGCACCTTAGAGGCAGTGACCATCCCTTACCTACAAATTCCCCGACAGGCCTGACGGCAGCAGGTGTAGAGGGTCAGTAAATGTGTCGTGCACGAATGAGCCCGCTGATTTCTGCATAGGGGTGTGTGTGAGGGGTACAGAGAGGCGGGAGTGGTCATCAGACCAGGGCAGACAGAGAGGATGACCAAACAGCGTGTGAAAGCTGTGACAGAAGAGCTGCAGGAGGTGAAATGGAGGGGTCACCTAACGCAGGCCAGCATTAAGGTGGGCCTCTCTCTTGAATGGAAAGTTCTGGTTGTATTAGTCTATCCTTGTATCCCCAGGGACTAACACAATGCCAGCCATGTGGTAGGTATTCAGTAAGCTTTCACAGAAGGAAGGGAGGGAGGGAGGGAATGTTTTCTAATTTAAGTCCAGGTCAGTGACTTTGGACAAGACCCAATACCTCAATCCAGATGTCGCCTGGGGTGATTCTCAGCACAGGCCATTTTATCCCCCAGGGAGACATTTGGCAAAGTCTACAGATCTCTTTTACTGTCACAACTGGGGGTGCTACTGACTTCAAGTGGGAAGAACCCAGAGACACTGCTAAGTATTCTGTCAATACAATATACGGGTCAAAGAACTGTCCAGGCCAAAATGTCCATAGTACCACTGTTGAGAAACCCTGAAATGAACCCAGAGCTGCAGCCAGAGGTTGGAAGACTGTATCAGAGAGTTTTGCTTGTTCAAAGCATCCTTGATTCCTAAAGTGTGGACCCCTGGGGGTCTACCCTCCATCAGTGGCTTGGCTTCCAGACCCTTCCAGAGACAGCACCTGGGGAGTGGGGAGCAGCCTCCTCCCTCCCCCCCTCCCCCCCTCCTTCCCGCTAACCCAGGACACTTAATGGGACGGATGCTGTCTGTTGCAGGAGCTGCTCAGGGACCCTCTGTACATTGGCCTGAAGCACCGGCGTGTGCGTGGGCAGGAGTACGACGACCTTCTGGACGAGTTCATGCAGGCCGTGACGGACAAGTAAGTGGGTCAGCCTGTCCCTTGTGAAAGAGGACTGTTAAGAGATAGCATGACTAAGTCAACATGGGTTTTGGCAGAGATGCATGCTTTTCCGGGTGGTCCAAAAATTCCAACTTGACGCCGTATACGCGGAAATCTCAAAGCCAAATGGGCTCGTTCTCTGGGAGAGTCTTTGGGAGCAGAGAAGGGAGGGGAGGGGATGATGGCTAGTTAAGTATCTGCTGTCCCAGGAGGAAAACCCCCTGGGCCGAGTTCTTCTGGGTTCCTGGCAGGAATAGGGATGCTGTTAGCAGCGGGGGAGAGAAGTGTGCCCTTCTGACGGAATGGCTTGGAAGGCAGCTGGCCACCTTAGTTGTCATTTTCCAGCTCCAAGGACCAGGCAGCATCAATGGGCCACCACCGCAGGCCACACGGGCTGGGCCTGCGAGATTTATGAGGTGTCGTCTCTGCACGGGGGTGCACCACACTGACAGCTCCTGCCGCCCTGGCCTGCCCCATCTGTTTGCCATCATTGCCCCCCGCTTCCCCCGCTGAGGCTGGGGTGACATGCTGGCTGTTCTCAAAACAGCCCCCCGCTCTCCCACGCTGCGTCTGACAGGGAAGTCAGTCAAAACTGTCTCAGCAGCTCAGCAGGCCTCTGCAGACCCAGCAGGTCCCCTTCTCGCTTGAAAACCTCCAGCCTTTCTTGCTGTTCCAAGAGTGCCCAGGTAGGCAGAGCTGGTCTGGACGTCCTTGGCAAAGTACTTCCTTGTCTGAGTTCAGCCACTTGAACCAGAGCGGTGGGCCGGACAGAGAGCTGCTGTGGCCTCTGCGGCCCAGGAAGCCTCATCTGGGTGGGCTTTGGGGGTGGGCAAACCAGCCCCACACTTCCAGGCCATTGACCTTGGGCAGGTTACTAAACTTTAAAGTCTCCTTACCTGGATTCCTTATCTGGGGATAAGAGGAAAGCATTCGATCGTTGTTGTGTTTTTTGTTTTCGTTTGTTAGGATGAGGGAAAGTAACACTGAAGTTATACGGGATGGGGATGGTCCTAGAGGAAGGATGAAATTGGTAATGGAGTGTGGGGTGTGGAGGTAGGCATGCTTGTAAGCAAGTGGCCAAGAGTCCGGTGCACACCTGGGGGCTTCGTCTTAGGTGGGAGCACGGAGCCCGTCCACACAGAGGGAAGGCCGCGCTCTAGGCGCAGATGCCGGCGGGTGGGTAGATGTTGAGGGGGTGTGCGTGAGAACCCCCTTGGAGGACAGGGTCATCTGCTGAGGGCGAGGATGGGGACAGAGGTTGTGGAGGTTTAAGGTGCAAGAGGTAAGAGCTGGCACGTCCAAACTAGGGAACTAGAGGCTGGTTGCTGGCCTCCTGGAGGTTACTGATCGTGAATTTAACTTAGGTCAGTTAAACCTTTTCTGTGATTTTCTCTAGCCAGTTTCCACTGTCTGGATGCAGGGCAGGAAGAGACAGAGAGTAGGATTTAATCAGGGTTGGGATTTTGCCAGGCAAGAGAGAAAAAGAGAGAGAAAGGAGTTGAGAGTGTATTCAAGGGGATGATTATAATGAGGCCTAGGCCGGGTGAGAAGGGACAGCTAAGGCCCTGCTGGAGAGGAGGGGTGAGGAACAATGGTGTGAGCAATGGACAGTAGGTCCTGGTGAGGCCTGAGAATTACTGAGTTGGGTACCAGAGAGAATAAGCTGGAAAGAAAAGAGGTAATCAGAAAGTCAGGGGTTGGAAGCTGAGACTGTGAAGGAAGGGCTGCTGTTGAGACGTGACCACCAAAACAGCCAATTCGAGGGTCGGCTACGTGAACAGAGGCGTATCATCTAGAACACGAGAGGTGACTGTCCTGCTTAATTCTCCCCCTTTTAGATCATCCTGAATATGACATTCAGTTCCAGACAAGATACTTCGAGGCTGGTAAATTACCTAAAGTGCCTTTGGAGAACCATAGCCACGGCAGTGACAGGAGCCAGAGGCTCAGCCTAGTGGGGAGAAGACATAGGGACTGCTCTGTGGGTACCGGGGGTGCGGTCCTCCCTCCAGAAGTCTGAAAGCTGTTCTTCCAGAGGAGGGACTGGACTTGTTTCTGTATACCCAGCCGGAGAAGAACCCATTGATGGAATGCTAAAGAAGGAGGCTTTCCGCTCAAAGTAAATCCAAGCTATCCCACAGTGCAGCGGACTCTGTGTTGAGTTCAAGTTCAGGTTGAGTGGCTTCTGGGGGAAGCCACTGTCACAGGAGAAAACGTAAGCATCCGTTGTCCTTTAAGATGCCTCCTGGCCCCAGTGTTCTCTTCAGACCTCTTAAGATCCCTGCGTGGCTGGCAGGATAGGTTTTATTATTCCCATTTTGTAGAAGAGGAATCTGAGGCTCTGAGAAACCAAGGAACCTGTCCCAGGTCCCACAGCTTCCGACAGGACTGCAAATTGACCCTGAGTCTGCTGACTCCAAGGCCAGACTGCTTTCTACAATTACCTGTGGCTGACAAGAGAAGGGAATGAATTTGGCTTCGAGAGCTGGTTTTTTCCTTCCTGTTTCCAGGGCTCGTTGCATATCTAGTGAGTCAGTAGTCATTCCGTGATTCCCCACAGAGAAGCCGTGCTATTCGTGTGAGAAGGTTAAATAAACTAGGATGTAAGAGGCTCTTCAAATCATCATTAAAATCAGTTCACAGACACACTCACAGAGTGTGCGTCAGCCAAGAGGAATGTGTCCTTAGGTGGAAAAGACAGGGGTTGACACTTGGTTGTTTTAACTTTCTAATAAGCTAAAGCAGATGTTTCTGTGGATACTGTAGTTGGGGAGTGAGCCAGTGTCCCAGGATCTCTTGGGAATATAGTAGCCCCGTGATGGAATGCCCGGCCGGGGCAGCGCTGGGTGAGTCAGGGTTTCCACTTATATTTTTCATTTCTATTACTTACAGAAGAATGGATGGGAATGGTTCATTTTAAGTTTGTACCTGGAGCCCCAGCTCTGTCTGATGCTTGGCCTGGGCTGGACAGAAGTTTGACCTCAGCAAACTTTAGGCAGGCCATGAGAGGAAGCCACCTCCTTTCTCTAGTTCACCAAACCCTAAATATAGAGATTGCTAAGCTCCTGAGATAAGAGTGATAAACAAGAAGGGAGATAATAGTTTTTTTTAAAACCTGACTTTTAAAAAAAGCATCTGCATTTTAGCTCCAGGAAAATTTCTTTTTGAGTCTCTCCATCTTTCTCTCTGATTTTCTCTCTCTCTCTCACACACACACACACGCGCACACACACACACACACACGCACACACACGCACCATCCTACACCAGATTCCTGAGGTTTATGCCATAGTGGAACCGGCATAGTACAATTTCATCACATTCTGGTGGTTAAGGCAAATCAGAGGTGCATACCAGATTCCAAGAGAGACGATAACACAAGGGTCGAAACACCAGGAGGCATGGTTCATTGGGGAGCCACCAAGGTAACAGACTACCACACACCATCCAGCCTGGGAGGGGTAAGGAATGGGGCAGCCAGCATTACAGGAGGATGCGCTCTGAAAATGCAAGAAGGGCGGAGAAAACCATAGCATCATTACACATGGAAACAGGGAGATGCATCAAATACAATTGATAGTCAGTTATTGAGTATCTGCTGGTATATATGACGCTGTGTCAAATGTAGGCGGAAATCCACGGAGAAATAAACAGTACAGCTCTCAAGGAGCTGTTCATTCAGAGACATTTTTTATCTACCTACTGGAGTTCAGACCCGACCTCTAAGCTTTCTTGGCCTCGGAGTCTCTTTAAGAAGAATTCTAGGGAGAAAACATAAAGTTGGGAGTTACCAGTTCATAGATGGTAGGTAAGGTCAAGGGCATGGTGGGGTTCACCTAGGGAAAGGGAGTAGAGGAAGAAGAGAGAATGGCTCACCACCGTTTTCGGAACCGTGCCCCGTGAATAACTGCAACTTAAAATGCTCAACAAAATTGAGGATTAGACTAGGATGTTGTTGGTAGAAATGGCAAGGAGGGTAAAAGGTTTCGTTCCTCGTACCGGCTCTGATTGCTAGGATCCTAAGGCCTCTCTAGGTGCAGCAGGAAACGATGATTGATGAGCAATGTCTGCCCTGCAGGGGAGTGAAGCGTGGCAGCATATGTGCCATGCTTCAGCCATCCTGGATCTGTGAAGAGCCTATGGCCTAAGCATCTGCGACTTCATGAGCCCTCACCCTCACCGGTCCTTCTGCAACTCCTGCAGTCAGCAGAAACTCAGAGGCTGAAGATTTCTCATAGCTAGGTGTTCAGGGTATTTCAAGAGCTACACCAAGCCTGTCTGTTGGGTCCACATGAAACTGCATCTCCTTCTTCTGAGTTACAGAAACATGCAGGAATATGCTCCCATGGGTACACTCCACCCTCAGGCCCAGCCCAGTCCACTCTGGAACAAAGCAGTGGATCAAATAAACATAAGCATATGAATACTGACCTGTGGTTCCCAAGCATGGCTTGGTATTGGACTCATCCAGGGAGTTATCAAGAATATAGACTCCAGCCTCCTATGCCATAGTAGGCCTGGGCTGAGACCTGGGCATCTCTGTTTTTGAAGCTTTCTTGATGCTCCTGTTAGAGCCACACAAAGGTTGAGATCTAAAAAGCTCAGATGGACTACATTCCCAGTAGAGGCATGTTTTGAGCAGCCCCAGCTCCCCCTACTTTCAGAGTCAGACTGGAGCCTGAGGCAAGGGTTAAGGACCAATACACGTCACATACAATTGATAGTCAGTATTGAGAGGCTTTCCACACATCTGCCCACCAGGGATCTGCATGAAGAAAGGCCCAGCACCTTCTCTGGGCTCACCCTCCCAGGCAGTCTATCTTGACAACACACCTGCAGCTCTAACAGTTTCCTTCTGGTCTGAAAACCCGCCAGGCCAGGCTGTGCCTGCTGCTTCTGCTGGTATCCCCTTCGCCCTGGAGGAACTTGAGCTGCTTTCAGGCCTGACATGATTGCATTTCCACATATGGGGAAGGCACACACACACACATCTGGGCACCCCTTCCCAGAAGACTCGTCACGGGGAGGAATCAGGCCCGCCTTTCCCCACCAACTAGGTGCGAGCTCAAGCCTGATCCCCCGGCCTCAAGCCTTGACTCTGTGAGGGCTGATGAGCGTGGAAGAGGGAGATGGCAAATGCATTGGTAAGGTAAAGGCAGTCATGACTGCCTCGTTCAGGGGGTTTCTTACAAAATGCTTCCCATGGAAATACAGAAAGTCACATCACCCTCCCAACATGGAATTTGACTTTTCAAACTCGTTCCATGAGGGAATATATTTTTCTGGCAAAGAGACAGGAGCAGCAAGTACCGCATCGAGTGCTCCTGGGAACTGAGCTTTATTTCACCACTGAGGTGAGAAAACTCATTCTGGAAGCTCCAAGAAAGCTAAGAGCAGCACAAACAAACAATGTATCTAGTCATGCTTTTCCAGGGCTTTTGAGTAAGGACTACATGCCCAGCACTCTACTAAGCCCTGTAATGAGATTCAAAAGAAATAAGACATATGCCCTGTGTCCTCATGAATCTTACAGACCTTCCCAAAAGACAGCATTTTGAACAGGAACTGATTAGAGAAGTGTTAAGTACTCAACTGTTTGGTGTTGACTTTCAGTTCAGTGGAAATTCAGAGAAAGAAGCAATCAGGGATCACTGGGAAGAGATGGAAAGTAAACAGATTCAGGGCCAAATGTGATTAAGCAACAGGAGAAAGCACATTCCACA
This sequence comes from Neophocaena asiaeorientalis asiaeorientalis, assembly GCF_003031525.2. Classification (NCBI taxonomy): domain Eukaryota; kingdom Metazoa; phylum Chordata; class Mammalia; order Artiodactyla; family Phocoenidae; genus Neophocaena; species Neophocaena asiaeorientalis. The sequence goes on from NW_020175049.1 coordinate 1,517,100, forward strand.
TGGAGGATACATCATGAGAAAAGCAAGGACACAGCAAAGGCAAGGACAAGGCAAGGAGTACTCAGAAGACTCTGGAAGACTGGTCCCACTAGAGGTGAATGTTTACTGGTTCCAAAAAAGGTTAAGTAGCAATAGAGCAGGCTATGTGATGGGCCTCAAAACCCAGGCAGAAGGTTGCAATTATTAGAGCTCAGAAGTGGAAAGGGCTTCAGTTATCTAATCCAGTGCTTTTAAACCAAGTTTCCCCGAACCCCAGGCATTCACAGAGGTGCATCAGGAGTGCTAGAAATGAATATTTTCCACCAACCATACAAGATTGAAACCACTTGAAGGAAAACATCATTATTTTTAATCGCTTTCTGTGTCAGGGTTCTGCTCAAGATTTCATTCATTAAAAAATTCTTCTACTAAAAATATTTGAAAACTATCAATCCACACAAAACCTTATTTGGGACTTCATTGATTCAGAGAACAATAGGGAGCCATGGTAGGTTCTTGAACAACAAAGTATTGAAATTGACAGGACATGGGAGAAGATTAGAACAGCAACCATAGCAATGCCCCAACTCAAATTCTGCCCTCTGCAGAGAGGTCTGCCCTGACCAGCCTGGCCTGAAACTCTTTTGCTATTTGTAGTCGTAGCATAACTTATTGGCTGTATAATTCATTTGCTACTTAATCATGCACTGCATCACGGCATCTTTTCTATAATGGTCTAGAGCTTTTCTTTAAAGTTTTTTGGTCTTTTAACTTTTCATCGTCAGAGCAGAGACTGGGCAAAGATGTGTCTGGACTATTGTAGAGAGGTTCAAGTATCAGCCTGGCCCAGACTAGATGGACTTTGAAGAACATTCCTTCCTCAGGTCCTGTAACTCTGTAATATCTCTACCAGACTGGCAGTTCCTGGGGGGCAGGGAGCATGATTTTACTCACGGTGGACCCACCGTAAATAGTAAGGGTGGGAGTTGGACGGTTGGTTGGTTGGTTGGGTTGGTTGGCTGAGGGATTGAAAGCCTTCACCAGGCTAGCTATCAGTTAGAATGGACTGAAGGTTATGAATTTGATGGCATCTGAGGAAGCTCAGAGGAAGGAATGTTGGGACCCATTCTAGCTTGTCTGGCCTCTGAAAAAACAGATCAGTTTCCCAGTCTCAGCCTGCCGTGGCTAACTGTTGACAGTCCAGCTCCTACGTGTTCCCATCAGAATAGGAGCCAGATGTTGCAAAATGACAGTCTCTCGTGCCTGTGAAGACTCTATCTTGGGTCACAGAAAGGGCTGCAAGGCTGTAGAAAAACACAAACCAGCACCCAACTCTCTAGGACCTATTTGTTTCCATCGTGACCGAGCGGACTGAATAATTGGGAGGCCAAAATGTGATGGAGGAAGTTCACTAACTGGGGGGATGGATTCAGTGATGCCAGCTGTCTGTTCCCACTTCATTTTTCCCCAAGAGGCAGATTGCATCACCGGGTATCCGAGCAGGAACAAAATCATGCCCAGACCTGAAAGTTTCATACTACAGCAGAGGAGAGGGAGGGATAGAAGGGTTTTTCCCCCTGATTTTTCTCAATGGATTAATAATAATAACAACTCTTTTTTACTTAATTGCCTGCTATGCACAGACTCTAATATAAGCGCTTCATACAGCATTAATTCACTTAATTCTCACAGCAACCCTCTGGGGTGGGTACTATTATTAGCTTCATTTTAAGGGATGAGGAAACTGAAGCTTATAAGGTGTAAGTAACCCCCCAAAGAACGAGAACCCTATTAAGACCCCACCCACTAACAACAGTTGTTAAAAGCACAATATCTAGAGCTACACTGCCTGAGTTTGAACCTCTCACCTGCCACTTTTTTTTTTTTTAACATCTTTATTGGGGTATAATTGCTTTACAATGGTGTGTTAGTTTCTGCTTTACAACAAAGTGAATCAGTTATACATATACATATGTTCCCATATCTTTTCCCTCTTGCGTCTCCCTCCCTCCCACCCTCCCTATCCCACCCCTCCAGGTGGTCACAAAGCCCCAAGCCGATATCCCTGTGCCATGTGGCTGCTTCCCACTAGCTATCTACCTTACGTTTGGTAGTGTATATATGTCCATGCCTCTCTCTCGCTTTGTCACAGCTCACCCTTCCCCCTCCCCATATCCTCAAGTCTGTTCTCCAGTATCACCCACCACTTATTAACAAGCTATTTAATTTTCTGTGCCTCGGTGTCCTCATTTCCAAGATGCATTTTTAATATTTAACTTGTAGAACGCTTCTGCTGAATAAATGAGACAATCCATGTAAGATGCTTACCATTATACCTGAGTGATAGTAAACATGAATGTTTGCTATTATTAATAATAATAATAACTTAGGCAGTTTCCAAAGCCACTGTCGTTTAAGCAGTGCTTTAGTACTGCCTCCATTCATGCAGTCAGTTAAATTAGCCATTAATATATTCATCTTTTCCTTCCCTAGTCCCCCACTCATCCATCCCTGCCATTCCAATAATAGCGTCCTTCTCTTACTCAATTCTTCTTCCCTGGTGCTAATCTGAAGAAATAAAAAGAACTGTTCTGGAAGCACTGGGTGTGATCCATCTCCATGTTCAGATCCCGGGTTTGTACAATTAGTAAATGTTTGGTCCTTGCCCTCTACACCTATTCAGTTAAATTCTGCCCACCACCACCCTCGCCCAAGTGGAGAGGCATTGTGTGTATCCATGTATACATGCGGGGGTGAGATCTCATACTTTCTGTAGTTGTTTCAGATGAGCGTTATTTGGGCCTTACAGACCCGCCGTTCTGAGAGCTAAGAAGCTCATTTCCCAAGTGAAGAAATGAGTATAAAAGTGTCCCCTACCAGTGACATGGCTGGAGAACCTGGCAGAGGGAAAACTAAAACTCTATAGGGTCACTCCCACAACCCATGCCATGTGGAATTCCTTGAAGGGAAAAGCAATTCCCCAATGAAAATAAACTCATGGTTCACAGTAACCCACAGAGAAACAGTCCACAATGTGGGAAAATCAGAAACTAATAGAAGAATTAGAACCCCAAGGAAAAGGAATATTCTGAGAGAGACTATAAAGTGGTTATACTTAGATGTATTAAAGAGCTATTGTTTATAAGAATGAAGGAATAAGGAAAGTACCTAACACTTTAAAAAAAAAAAGTAGCAGGCAGACTTGAAAAAGAAACAGATAAAACTTCTGAAAATGAGAAACAGAGTCATGGACATTCAGCAGAGTATACTAATGTTAGCTCAAGATACCGTCAGAAAACCCAAATCCTTAAAAATCACTGCCTGCAGGCATTTCAGAGACCCTCCAGTCCTACTGTTGATGATCCAGAAAGAACTGGGACACCAGGTGTTTTAATCAGGAAAGATTTCTCTGAGCTGCTTGTGAAAAAGAGCATTTCTCTCAAGGGAAAGAAAGGATGGATAAGACCGCAGCCCCCAAATCCAAGCCGCATCATTCCACGCCAGAGAGGATGTAGCAATTCCAGGCAACCCCATGGTACATTTACTCTCATTTTCTCTTTGCCTCTCTTTCTCTGTCTCACTCATTCATTCACACATATTATGCAGTCTCTTCTTATTCTACTGCATTCATTTTATTAGGCTCAAGCACATTGTTTTTTAATGTGCTTGAGCCTATTAAAATGGAGAAAAAATCCTAAAAGCGAACGACTCTGTCAAGATAAGTTATGTAAAGAAAAAATGTCTGGATGTATATATACCACGCCGTTAACAGTGATGACAGTTAAGGCATGAGATTGCTGGGATTTTTGCTTTCCAAGCCAGTCATTCCTATAATGTTTGGTTGTTTGTGTGCAGGCATTTCTTTTGTAATTAGGAAAAAAACAATGGATTTTTTAAAATAACGAGTTAGGCAGCAGTTCTTTCCCAGAGACAGCTCCTTGCGTTTTTTTTAAAACCCACTAATGATACAAAGAAGCAAGCAAGCATCCCAGGCTTCACCCTCTGGTGAATTGAGTACTGGTCTAACCTAGGCTCCTACAGACAATAAAGTAATTCACATCCATCAACTCATGTAATACTCACAAAAATCCTATTAAGTAGATACAGTTATCGTCCCATCCCACTGAAATATAAGTTCCAGGGAGAGATCTTTGTCTCTTCTGTTCACTGCTGTATCTCAAGCGCTCAGAACAATGCCTAATGGCAGCATGGATTCTCAATAAACATTTATTGAATGAATGCACACTTTACAGGTGAAACTGAGGCACAGAGAGCTTAGGGATCTTGTCCCAGGTCACACCATTAGCAGTGGTGGAGCCAGGCTTTGAACTCACATGGTCTAACTCCAGAACCCACCTTCTAACTTGGATACTCTCTATTTCTTTTCTTCTACGTGAAAGAAAAGACAGTCCAACATACTCCAGACACCTTTTTTGATGCAGCAGGCAAGGAAGACAAATGGGAGGAAGGTCTTATGGAAACGAGTCTACTTCACATACTCATGTCTCCTCTCTCCAGCTTGTTCTAGGGCAGGGTTAGTGACCCACCAGTCCTCACCATTAGGGAGGCTATGGAGGGACCAGCCATCGACTCCCATTTTCAAAACTCTCTAGCCTTTCTCAGCGAGGGACGCATCCTCTTTTTTATTTTTTTATTTTTATTGACGTGTAATTGACATGTATCATTGTGTAAGTTTAAGGTGTACAACGTGTCGATTTGACACATTAATTTTTTAATAGATCTTTATTGGTGTATAATTGCTTCACAATACCGTGTTAGTTTCTGTTGCACAACAAAGCGAATCAGCCATATTCATACATGTGTCCCCATATCTCCTCCTTCTTGAGCCTCCCTCCCACCCTCCCTCTCCCACCCCTCTAGGTCATCGCAAGCACCGAGACGATCCCCCTGTGCTACGCTGCTACTTCCCACCAGCCAGCTATTTTACATTCGGTAGCATATATATGTCGATGCTACTCTCACTTTGCCCCAGCTTCGCCCTCCCACCCCATGTCATCAAGTCCATTCTCTATGTCTACCTCTTTATTCCTGCCCTGCTACTAGGTTCATCAGTACCACTTTCTTTTTTTTTTTAGATTCCATGTACATGCGTTAGCGTACGGTACACATTAATATAGTGCAGTATGATTACCACCACCGCGTTAGCTAAGCCTTCTATCACATCACTCTTATCATTTCCTTTTTTTGTGGTGGAAAAATGCCCCAGCACCTGAGTCAGTTGGCACTTGGTTCTTCCTTCTTAACTACCTAACAGTGGTCCAGTTGCCCCATCATTCACCAGAGCTGCGCGCCCCCTGCAGGCCTCTCCACAAACTGCAAACCCAACCAGTGTCACTGAGCCCCAGGGGAAAAGCTGAGGCTCATTGGCTCCAAGCTTCTCCTGGTGGTTTTAAACGATACAAACAAAGGAAAAGCCCTAAGCTTATGGCATCCAGACTACAAGGCAAGTTTCAAGATTTTATTTTAATTTTGAAAGAGTGTAACCATTAGCTCTGAATCTTGATCGTAATGTTTCACAGGAGCGTTCAGAGTCCCTCTCGGCAGAGACAGTCACTGCTCAGTATTTTCATATACACTGAATTTTAGGAATGCCTTTTGCAGTTCAACCTGTGTCTTACTTCATTTTCCCACCTGGCCCTCCCTAGGACTGTAACACACATCTTAGAATACCTGAACAAGAAACAACTTGCTCATTGATCCAACTCCATCACTTTATAGGTGGGGAAACTGAGACCCAGAAAGAAAGTTCTTTCCCCGGAGTCAGATAATGATAAAAAGCAGTGGGAAATTAAGGGGAACTTATCCAGTTGTTTGCTCCCATTCGCATAATTCATGAAATCTCTTCCAAGTTTCCATTTAGCCTGTATTTATCATATGCTTTCTCTGGGCCCCAGAGTGTGGCCAAAACAAAAAGACCTAGAGTTCAGTTGAGTTCAGACCTAGAGTTCAACTGTCCTAGAGTTCAGTTCTCCCTTGAGCTTGTAATATGCACACATAAAATAATCAGAAAATAGTTCAAGGCCGCATTCAATTATTCTTTTATCTAGTTATTCTTGTATTCACCCATACTTTAATTCATTCAATGGACAGATATTTATTGAATGTAGCAATAAGTCAGAAATAGACTTTGCTCTCAAGAAGCTTATAATTGACTGGGAAAAATTAAAATATGCTTAAATAATTACTGCTGAGTTTGTGTAGATTTAATGTCTACTTAGTTAATGGCCCCGCCTGCAGCGTCAGTCAAGGCTGATGGGGGAATACAGTGGTCAAAGGCCTGGGGCATTTAGTTGGAGTTCAAAGTCATGGCCTTCTTCCCAGGAAAGAGCTAGCAATTCACTTTTACAAAGAACCTACTCTGTGCTGGGTGCTTTACTTTTAATTATCACAGCAACCCTTAGGGATAAATAAACTGAGGTTCAGAAAGGTTAAGTAACTTGTCCCAAATCACCCAGTTAGAAATGGAAGAGTCTGGGCTCACCCCAAATCCATCTGACTTCAAAATCAGAGGTGCTTTCCTACAGCCTCTGCTGCCTGCTCTCCCAGCCTAGCTGGAAACCCTTCCCTGCTTGCGGCCTCATTTGTGTTGATTCCTCGGGGTAAAGGAAAGGGACTGAGCTATTGTGATACAAAGATACTTTGCAGCAGTGGCCTCTAGAAGAGGACAGTGGGGCTTCCAGGGGACCGGGAGTCACGTGGGCTGTGTGTGACCGGTCACCCCTATCGAAGGACTGTGCTCTGGCAGGCATTCATTCATGCTACCATTTGTTCACCAAGGCTGGTTGAGCTGGGCAAGCACAGGGCCTTGGGCATACGGCAGAAGGTTTGTTTGGGCTTCTAACTTGGGTGTCTGAAGCGGATTTGTCCAGAGCAGGGGGCAGGAGAGGGGGTCAGTTAAAACTCCTTCTTCAGCTGTCATGCCCCACGTGGTAAGTGAGACACCTCCCCTGCCCTCAAGGACCCTGCCAAGTGCCTGTTTTGACCTCGTCTGTCCCCTAACCTGGCTTAGTCTTTCCTTTCTTCCCCTCCCTGACTTTGACTCACTTTGGTCCTGAAAGGCCACAAACACAGACTGCGATTTCCAACCTTATTGTCTTTCACCTGAATGTCAACATTCAAGGTGGACGTTAGCCAGTTGCACGAGAGAGGGACAGCTTAGATGCTTCGGGAGTCCAAGGTACAATTGTGTGGCACACTGTATGGTACAAATGCTACAGCAGTACACCTGAATAGAGAGATCAGAATAGGCCAAACTAATCAGAGAACATTAGTCACCTCATGACAACTAAAACGTACGACCTGTGGGCAGATCAGAGCCGGTGTGAATGCCAATGCCCCAGGTCAGCCAGTGGGTCGGAGGCTAGGAAAAGTGCCCAGGCTTTAAGAGCAGAAGGTTGGGGTGTGAGCTGCTGTGACCTAGAGGAAAAACTCAGTACTGGCCTCTGACCTTTGAGAGGTCGAGAGGTCAGCAAATCAGCCACCATCCTCTTCCCAGCACTAGGATTTCTGGCGCCATTTGCGCGTTTGCCCAGGAAGTCAGACAAATGGGGAAATTGAGGAGGAAATACAAACTGTTCCTGGAGTGTTTTCTGTCTGGCCTGGGATTGCCGTCAGAGCAGTGACTGAGGAACGGCCACATTATTCTGGTACTTTTGCTTAGAAGTTCCTGCTTCCTTTGACTGTCTTTTGACACGATGGGAGTTTTCCCCCATTAGGCCGGAATGGCAGCCACAGGAGCCAGCCAGTCTGGCTGCCACACCCGGCACACCAGGGGAATCTCCCAGTGTGGAACCTGGGAAGGGAAGGGCCTCAGAGGTCCATACACCACGTCCACCGTGGCTGGAATCCTTTCCACAACCTCAATGCCAAGTGAAGTTCTGGGGGCCCTGGAATCACTTCCAGGGACAGCGTCTTCCATCCAGCGTTCGAGATCTCTGCCTTATGTGGCACAGAAATCTCTGTCCTGATTTCCGCCTGTCGGCTCTGCTTTTCTCTTAAGGCCGCATAGATCAGTCTACCCTAATTCCCTGCCCACAGGACGGTCCTTCGTGTCTTTGAAGATAAGCATTATGCCTCATTCCACTGAGATTTCTTTTTCAGGTACAATATTCCCGCTTTCCCCAATCCACGGTTTCCAGTTTCCTCACCTACAGAAGAGTTTCCCTGTCATCCTTGTGAGTCCCTTCCCAAGCACCCCTCCCGCCCCGCACAGAGTGAGTCACTCCCTCTACATATGTGTGGTGTGAAGGCTGCACATCTGTCCCTCCACTAGGCTGTGACGTCCCAGAAGGAGGAACCATGTCTTCTTCACATTCCAACTGGACTTTGGCCCCTGTCTGCTCCCATCTCCCTAGGACCTCGATCCCCCATCATCACTCCTCGCATCTCCCCTCTTACTGGCTTCTCTATCTCATACACACACCTCCCATCAAAGACGCATCCATCCTTCAGTCCCACATCCACCACCAGCTGTCTCCCTACCCTTGTTTCATAGCCAAGCCTCTTCTTTAACCCCCCGCAGAACGGTTCCCTCCCCACGACTCCACCGAAAGTGCTCTGGCAAAGTTCACAAGTGATCTTCTGACCGTCACTTCCCCGCCCCCCGCCAACACTTCCAGATCCCTGTTTCTGTTGACATCTCCGCAGCATCTGACACTGCCCACAGCCTGTCATGCGGCTCCTGTGGCAGCTGCCGCCATCCACCTCGCCGGTCCCCCTGCTGACTTTCCTTCTCTAGACTCTCCTCCTCCGCCCCTTGCTGCTCCCTGGACGCAGGTGTGCGAGAGGTCTGTCCTTGGCCTTGCTCCCTGCTCAGTGCACACGCTCTGCCTGAGACCTTCACAACACCCTGAACTCCCCGTTCCTCTCTGCTGAGCCTCATGTAGCGTCTGCTCTTCGTGAACATGTCCACTTGGACGTGCCAGCACCTCAGACTCAGCACGGGCCAAGCCTGTCTTGCGGAGCGAGTCTATCTGTCCCTCCCTGATCCCAGCCTTGGCGACCAACAGATGCCGCCACCCCCATCCCGGGCTCCTCCTCTTTCAGCTTCCACGTCCTGCACGTGATTAAATCCTGCCCTTAAGAACAATCACCTCCATGGACTCAGTGCCTACGACGTGCCAGGCTTTTTATTTACATTATCTCATTTAATTCTCACAGCAGGACTGCAAGAGAGGTATTATCATCCCGCTGTCTTAACAGCAAAGACTGAAATTTGGATTAAATAACTCGCCTGGGGTCACACGTTTAGTAAGTGATGGCTCCAGACCTGCGCAGCCCCAAAGCTCCCTCCACTGCCCACCCTCTGCCTTCACATCTGTCACCCCGCCCTCCTCTCATTCGTGGTCCCCGTTGCCTTGCCCCAGCACTTCACGGTCTCTCACCGGGGCTCCGTGCCTCCAGCATGTCCTCCCAGCTAGTCCATCCCATCACCCACTCTGCTGCAGAATGGACGTCCTAAAACACAGGCCACTTTCCTTCCCGAAGCCCCTCGGTGGGTCCCCATCGTCCCCCGACTGTGTAGGCTCTTTTACACAGGCATGTAAAGGGGTGGACCCTGAAATCCGCCTAGCCTCAGCTCTCCCCACATCTCCCCTTCTTCACCCCTCTCCCAGCTCTGGTTATTTTCCTGCAGCTCCAGGAAGGCCCCCGCATTCTCATTCCAGATGCATGTGCTGTTCCCTCTGCCTGAGGTGCCCTTCGCCCTCCCCCCCCCCCCCCCCCCTGCACAGTCTGCCCCTGACCCTCTGCCCTCCCTCAGGCCGAGCCTCGGTCTCCTGCTCTGTGGAGCCCTCAGTGCCTCTGCCAGAAGAGCTGATTGCCCCCTTGGAGGCCTCCCACATGCCTGGGACATACCTTCATTATTACCCTTGTCACAGTATGTTGCAACTGCTTTTTTGATTTTCCTGTGTCCCCGTCAGACTTGAAATTCTTGAACTTGCCTTTGTAATCTAGCAGGGAAGACAGTCCCTTGTTCACAGTGGACACTTAGAAATGTTTGCTGAATTGAACATTTATATCATACCTAGGAGAGTTCCTGGCACAAAGGGGAGACCCTGCCCGATACATTTCTTTAATAATTAAAACAGAAATGTCAATAAATAATTGTGATGCAATGTGATGTATCCTAACAGAGATACGCCCAGAGTAGCAAGGCAGCCCAGGAAAGAGAAGAATTACTGTTACCCTGGGTAAGGAAATCGATGGGTCAGGGAAGCCTTCCTAGAAGACATGACATTTCAGCAGGGCCTTACCGTTTAAGTAGGAGTTGGCATGGGTAAAATGAGGCCCTCTGGGCACCCGAGCAAAGACATGGAGCAGTGCAAGGGCCCACAGTGGTTGGGAAGCAGCAAGATATGCCCAGGGCGACGGAAGACATGAGAAGGGGGTGATCATTAAGGTTGGGGCCAAAGTGAACGCCATCTAAGGAGTCTGAACACAACCCCAAAGGCAGTGGGAGCGCTGTAAGGATTTTAAGAAAAGAAATTGCACAGATTTGTGTTTAGAAAGATACAGTGGATGGATTGGGGGAAGGGAAATAAAGCTGGAGGAGGTGAGATCCGTTATTATAGGATCCTGGCCAGAAGTAACAATTGCAGGAATCCCAGGGAGAGATGGCCTCGCCCTGAGTCCACCCAGCCCCTGCAAAGTTCTTTCTGCAGAGAGCTGTGTCTGTCAAATTGTGCTCTATCATATAAACGGAGAGGGTGGGACACAGAAGGGTGAGGTCTCTAGTCAGCTAAGTTTAGAAAATGCTGAGTTAAACAGCCTTCTTAATGCAGGACTTTTCAGAATCTTTCATACACATTGTATATGTTATATGAACATCCAGTTTCCCAAATGGTTTGAGCCATGGAACCTCTTTCTGAGAGCATCTCAAGGGACTAGAGTTTAATGGAATGTGTAAAATAAAAACAAAGACCTAGAGCTTTCGCGATTCTGTCAGCTCTAATTCCTGGAAGGACAAAATAAACAAAAGAAATAGTCTTCCACTGAGTATAACTGATGTCCTCACCATGCACTCTGCTGGGGGGTCTTGTGTGTGTGTGTGTTTTGTTAGGGGCATGGAGTGGGCTGCCATGGAAATGAGTGGTAGGTTTTAGTCATTCTGTTTGGAGGCAGGCTGAGCAAATTCACCTGCTCTTCCCAGGTGCCCTGTGTTTGTTCAGGCCTGAAAGAGGTCAGACCCAAGTGTTTGAAAGAATGGCAGGTCCTGACCTTCAGAACAAAGAAACCAGGTCTACAGCCCATGGAATGTTCTGGTCTCACCACATCTCTCATGCAGCCTTTGGTCAGTTTGCTGGGGGGAAGGGCAGAGCAACCATCTCAGAATCTCTTTACCCTGGGGAGGCTGCATCCCAGGTGGCAGGTACCCGGCTCCGTCGTCACCTTGTCACACACAGCTCCCTAGGGCTCCCAGGCACAGGTCGCCATTTTCAGGCTTCCTCTTGGCCTGAGGGCTGGAGGAAGAAACCTTTTAACATCCACCCATCGGCCTTGTGGCTTTAAGTGAGCCCCTGCCTTAGAATGCCTTCTATGACAGCGCCAAGGCTGTTTCCCATCCGAGTCCCCAGGGTGGAGGAGTCTGGGCAGCTCCGCGTGCGGCCTGGGAAGGCGCCTCTTTCTCCATTACAGGAATTCTCCCCTGAGAAGCAGCAGATATTCCTCAGCCCCTGCCAGGAATTCAGGGAGAAGAGTTCAAAAGTGCAGAAGGGGACAAACAGGAGCCGCCCGGGTGAGGGGCAGCTTCTGGCAGGATGGAATGTCAGCGATGAACTGCCGGCACTGAAGTCAGGAAACGGCCCAGAGCCCTGAGTAGGGGGCCTGAGCGGCGCCCCTCTGGAGGGGCTGCTGCTCCAGCTGTACGACCCGGACAGTGGCTGCCTCCGCCCTGCTCGCTCAGCCGGTCTGCTCTGGGTCAGCTCAAGGAGGACTCGAAAATACTGATGTTCCTGTCATACATTGCTCTTACCAGGAATGGTCAGACCTCCCTACTTTGGACTTACATCTCAGTGAAGCTCCTAGTGTATCTATCCAAACCTACGTTAAGGGGCTCCTGCTTCCCCCGCGAGGCTCTCAGATCAGGAACTAAGACCCAGAGAGAAAGGGGACTCACCCAAGACTCAGAGCTTATATCAGAGACAGAAGGAGAATACGATTTTCCTGTCCCCCAGTTCAGCGTTTTCTTCACCACATGGCACTGTTTTTCTCGTTGGAGGAAGAAACCTAACTTTAACATCTACTTCACTTTATGTTTTACAAAATCATATTGCTGTTAAAACTAAACTAAGTTCTGGCGTCAGACAGAGCTGGATTCAGATTCCAGCTCCACCCCTTTCCAACTGCAGGAGAATAAATAACCCCGGGGGCAAATAACTGAACGTCCTGTAGCTCAGGAGTCCTTCTCTGAAATGGCGCCTACCTATGTCATAAGGTCATGGGAAGATTAGTTGAGATAATTCATGCAAAGAACTCAGCCTGATGCCCAGCACCGTTGATAACCATTAGCTGTTTTTGTTACTGTTATCATTAGTAGAAGTATTTTCATGAATATGTAAGGCAGTTATAATTAACATTTAAATTGGTGTTATGATGAAAGTCCAGCATCCTGTATTTGGATATACATGGATGAATTGGGAAAAGGTTTTTTGTAACCTAAGCTTTTAAAATTTTCATTTTGAAATTTTTTTTTGTTCTTAATTGGCTTTTAATTAGTTTAACAAGTTGGCAGGAAAACTCACACTAAAATTCCACCAACTCCTTCCTGTACCCAGCTCTTCCTAAAACATTTACTGAACAACTACAGTATTGGTTTATCATGGGTGCTCAGTAGATGCTTTTGGATGGATGGATGGACAGGCAGATGGATGGGCAGAGGGAATGGATGGAGGATGGATGGATGGATGGATGATGCAAATAGAGCAATTGAAGTAACCAGCCTTGGTTCAGACTGGATAGTTAGTGGTGTGGTTTCGTGAAAAGCCATAAGTCAGGAGCCAAGGGACCAGGAAAAAGTGGTAAAGGGCCCAAAGGTCTCCCTGGAGATGAAGAAGAGGTATAGTGGAAGGAAGGGAGGTGGAAGGAGAGGCTGTGGTCAGAGACTGAAACGCACAGTGTGAAATTTTAGTAGGAGCGGCTCCTGGTGACGAAAGGTCTGGGGAGCAGCCATGGGGAGGGCATCCAAGGTGGGTAGGGGTCCTGGAGGTCATTAAATACAAGGAGGTCAAGAAATTCTGAGTCTAGGTTATTGGATGGCAGATTCACATAGCCTTTTATCCAATTCCAAGTTAGGATTAAAGTGACTTGAATGAATGAGATTTTACTCTGTATCTCATCAAATTCCTCCCTGGGAAGGTTCTCTTACGTGAAACTGAATTTGCCATGAAAGAATCATAGTGCGCTGAACAAAGGTATTTATTTATAATCCCTGCCTTGTTTTTTAACCTAAGAGTGGTGTTGCTTAAAGGTCAAGTGTGTGTGTGTGTGTGTGTGTATGTGTGTGTAAGAGACAGAGAGTGAGAGAAAGGAGAAACGACATGCATCACATTGTTTTGTCGTCTGACCTTTTCAGCATTTTAGCTCCAGGCCAGTGCGGGAGCAACACTGAGAGTCTTGTGAGGATTCTATACATCAAAAGGTCACCGACAACCAAAGACATTCTGTTCCTCCCTCCCCGTCCAAATACTTGAAATTCACACCCTGAACAAAAACTCACAGTAAATGTTGGTTTGGTGAACATAGCATTAAAACTGTGCACTGAAGGGGTTTCTTTTGTTTTCTTTTAAACCATTTCTATTCGTTGTACAAGGAGAAGAGGGCTGGATGGTGGGTCAGGAGACGCTGCAAGCTCCCTACCACTACCCCCACCAGCACTTGCTCTGTGACTGGGAATAAGAATTGTGGCCAGGATGACACGTGTTTAGCACTTTACAATTTAAAAATCACCCCCAGCTTTTAATCCTCACCACAGCCGCAAAGTTGGCCAGGCAAATATTATGCCCATTGACAGACGGAAAACTGAGGCAGAATAGAGAAGAGAAGTGACACTCGGTTGCAGTGGCAGACCCAGGTCAGGCCTATGATGCCTCCTGACCCAAGCCCAGAGCTCAACACTGGACTGAGGCAAGTTGCTGCCTCTCCATTTCGGCCCCTGTGACATGAACCTGTCTCCAAATCCCCCCACCAACAGCTGCAACTGGAAGGACCATGGCAGGAGCAAATATTTGCCTACCCACTGGCATTTCTACTGTACTTTTTTTGCTTCCTCCCTTTTCTGGTGGTGCGCTTCCTTTTACAACAAACCTCTATAAACGGTTTCTGAGAATCACTGAGCTATGTTTGTAATGCAGATGTACTCAGGGAGTATGTAAAGTAATCATTTTAACAAAAGGAATAGATATTTAAAATTTAATACTAACTACGGGAAAAGTGTCCATTGTGTAAAACATAGTTTATCTTTGGATTCGATGTTTGTCTTTGGTTTTACAAAGTAGTTTGTACTTTCAGTATTTTCTACATAATATAGTCAAATGCAGAGCAGTTGCAATGCATCCAAAAAATGGGTACGTTTTCTGAAAAGAAAAAAAGGATATGCCATGCACAAAATTCAGAGGTTGGAAAAAAATGTGTTCTGGGCCACTTCAGTGCTACTCACCCCCTCACAGCCACCAGCCTCATCAGACAGATGCCCCGACAGCACAGGAAGCCCACCACATGTGGGCCCCAGCCACTTTTTCCAACAAGGTCGTACGTCTTTCTTTCCACAGCTGGTCCCAAGCTGGTCCCAGGCCTCCAGTTCACACAGTTGGGAATGGCAGGCACTTCTCCCTACCACATGCCCAGACACTCTGTGCTGAACAATCAGGGCACTTCTTTTCTCAATGAACATGACCACAGATACTGTTGGTCACAAATTGGTCCATGAGATGAAACCCTTTTTCTGCCCATGGATTAAGTAATTTTTAATAATTCACATCACACTTGCTTCCAGAAAGACTCCAATAAGAGACACAGTACAGGGCTTCCCTGGTGGCGCAGTGGTTGAGAGTCCGCCTGCCGATGCAGGGGACGCGGGTTCGTGCCCCGGTCTGGGAAGATCCCACATGCCGCGGAGCGACTAGGCCCGTGAGCCATGGCTGCTGAGCCTGCTCGTCCGGAGCCTGTGCTCCACAACGGGAGAGGCCTCAACAGTGAGAGGCCCGCATACCGCAAAAAAAAAAGAGACACAGTACAACCCAAAAAAGCAGGATCAAAGAGCCAGAATCGAGTCAGGGGAGGGTGTGTGCAGAGAGCCTCAGCTGAGGGAACCTACCGTTAAAGGGAAGAAGACAGCTCTCAGCTTCCTGACGCCCAGTGTTAACAGGAAACACAGGTTACCAATCCAGTCATTTTTTAGGAAGCACAAACTTTTTCCTGACTTTGAAATCTAGAAGGCAATTCTAGTGTAGATTTTAAATAAGACAACTCAAGCCGCTTAATGGGCCTTGTCTTTACCCACCAAGGCAGTGTTTCTGAGTTCTCCAGACAGGATCAGAACGATCTGAGGTGATCACTGAAAATGCATTGTACAGCATGGTGACCGAAGTTCATAATTACTGCTGTATCACGCACTTGAAGTCTGCTAAGACGGTAGATCTTAAGTGTCCTCAGCCCTCAAAAAAAAAAAAAATGCTAACAGTGTGAGGTGATGTGTGTGTTAATTAGCTTGATATTGTGGTAATCATTTCAAATGTATACATGTATCAGAACATCCTGTTGTGTTCCTTAAATACATACAATTTTTATTTGTCAATTATACCTCAGTAAAGATGGAGGAAAAAATACAGATTCCTGAGCCCCACCCCTAAACTCACTGGGTGAGTCTTTGGGAGATGGGCCCGGTGCTCTGCATTTTGAACCAGCTTACCAACTGATCCTGCTCTACCTGTACATGGAGAACACCCTCACCAAGGTGTTAGTGGATGACAGTGGCTTCATGCAGTGGCCTTTCCCAGCCTTCCCGGTATCTTATCAGGGAATAATGCCTGAACCCAGAAGAGTCTCTGGTGGAGGGACTTGAGACTTCAAGATCCACCAAGGGAGATATCTGGAGGCTGCAGAGGCTCCCCAAGCCTGAGTGGCAGAGGAGCCGGGCTCTCTGCATGCGCTTGGGTTTGGAGTGAGCTTTCTGCTGGGATTTCAGATGGCCACAGGCCACAGAGAGACAGGGCCCCATCTCAGCCCTTCCAGCACCCCTGGGGTCTGCCATCCAGAGCCCGTGGGAGTCACCAGCCCACATTAGAGACAATGATATGGGCTTGGCTGACCACCAGGCTCCGTACCCCTACTCTCTCTGCCCCATCCTCGTCCATAATGGGGCAGGCAATTTGCAGCAATGTGGATGCAACTAGAGATTATCATACTAAGTGAGATAAGTCAGAAAGAGAAAGGCAAATACCATACTATTCCACTTTTATGTGGAATCTAAAATATGGCACAAATGAACCTATGTATGAAACAGAAACAGACTCACAGACATAGAGAACAGACTTGTGGTTGCCAAGGGGGAGAGGGTTGGGAGAGGGATGGACTGGGAGTTTGGGGTTAGTAGATGCAAACTGTTACATTTAGAATGGATAAACAACAGGGTCCTACTACTATATAGCACAGGGAACTATATCCAATCTCCTAGGATAACCTTAATGGAAAAGAATATAAAAAAGAATGTATGGCACTTCCCTGGTGACGCAGAGGTTAAGAATCCGCCTGCCAATGCAGGGGACAGAGGTTCGAGCCCTGGTCCCGGAAGATCCCACATGCCACAGAGCAACTAAGCCCGTGCACCACAACTACTGAGCCTGCGCTCTAGAGCCCGTGAACCACAACTGCTGAGCCTGCGTGCCACAACTACTGAAGCCGGCACGCCTAGAGCCCGTGCTCTGCAACAAGAGAAGCTACCGCAATGAGAAGCCCGTGCACCGCAACGAAGAGTAGCCCCTGCTCGCCACCACTAGAGAAAGCCCCCACGGAGCAACAAAGACCCAACGCAGCCCAAAATAAATAAATATATGTATATATATATTGTTTTTTTAAATTACATGGGAAGTATTTTCAAACGAGTAATAAATCTTCAAAAACAAAGAATGTATGTATGTGTCACTGAGTCACTCTGCTGTATAGCAGAAATTAACACAACATTGTAAATCAGCTCTACTTCAATTAAAACTAGATAACTAAATCATAATGGGGCAGGCAGAGCCAGGAGTCCAGGAGCCAGCCATGTGGCATAAACCCCAGTGAATGAGCCATGCCACACCCACACCCACCCCTGGGCTGCACCGCCCTGCTCCCCAGTGCAGGCTGGGACCTGCCAGGCGTCAGCTCGGGGAGGCAATTACATGCTCTTTCCTCTCCCTCTCCACAGGTTTGGAATAAATTGCCTCATCCAGTTTGAAGACTTTGCCAATGCCAATGCCTTCCGCCTTCTCAACAAATACCGCAACAAGTACTGCATGTTCAACGATGACATCCAAGGTAAGTTTCCACCCCTCCTGACAAAGCCCCTGAGGACGAATGCCTTCTCACAAAGGCTCACCTGGGTGCCCAGGTGGGGAGGGGCCACCTCATAGCCGGTTTGCTGCCAGGAGCTGTTGAAGAAAGAGCAGTAAATCCAGATTCACTTTGCTAATTCTCAGCTCTGTGACCTTGGACATGTCCCATAACTTTGCTAAGTCTCAGTTTCTTCACCCATAAAATGGAGATGATTACTGCTTCAGAGAAAAGTAAGAATTTGGTTATTAGATATACGAAAGAAATTTTAAACAATGCTGTGATTTACTAGCTGGTTGAACATGGGCAGATCACATCTCTGAGCCACAGTTTCATCATCTATTCATTGGGAATGATAGTAACTACCTTGGAAGATTATTGTGAAAATTTAAAGAGCTAATATATGGAAAGTACCAGCACATAGGACTCATCAGACCAAAGCATCAATCGCCATAAAAGTGGCCTTCGCCAGCCACAATAGCTCGCTCTTGGATTTTCCAAACACAAGGCATATCACTGTCAGGGAATCAGGATAAGGCCTTCTCTTAACTTGGCTGGAATGAGTGCTTCTCACAATGATAACCGAGGCCCCAGAACATTCCAAAAGTCAATGGGAAGCATCTTCTAGTTCAGGGTCAGCTTGGCTCCCTGTTCTGTGGACCAGAAATATCTGAAGGTCCTTGCTTCTTGCTGTGGAGATGCCAGCATGTGACACTGGAGTAGGAGGGGTGGCTTCTCAGCGATTATCTCACCTGATCCAGGAGCTCTCAGGAAGGAGCATTGCCAGTTATTCCTAGCATTTTATAAAGCCCAAGGGAAACCTTGATGACATGTAGGTTATTATTGAACAAATGAAGTTTGGCAAGCAAGATCTTTTCAAATCAAGGAACCATGTCATGTAAAACAGAACAGGTTGGTAGGGGACAGGTATTGGTCCCTGGGAGTTAAAGATGGGCCAACATTTTGCAGATGAGGCCCAAAGAGGTCACAGTTTTCATCAAGTGAGTAAGACAGACCTAGGAGGATCCAAGCCCAGGTTAAAAATAGCTAAGGTTTAGAGCTGAATACTTGTTATTCATCAGGCAGGGTTCTAAGCACTTCACAGCTTAATCCTACCAGATATCACCAACCCTGTCTTACTTGTACTCCTGTGACCTCCCTCTGGGTCAGTTCCCTCTGCACATTGAAAGCTCTGCTTCTCAGCTTGGGACAATCTTCCCCATCATCTTTGGCTCAGTAACTCGTACTCACCCTTCAAGGCTCAGCTCCAGGGTCTCCTGTCCCAGGGAAGGGACAGCCTGATTTGGGTGCACACCGGGTGCCTCCACAGCTTCCTGTGCCCCCTCTGTCAACTTTCTTACCACACTGTACCCCACATGCCTGCATTGAGTTGTCTGTCTCCCCAGGAGACAATAAGCTCCCAGAGGCAGGAACCACATCTTTTCTCTTCTCACTTCCCAGCCCCAGCACAAGCGCCTGGCACACTGTAGATGCTTCATTAATGTTTGAAGAATGAATGAACGAGGTCCACCTGCACAAATTGAGATTCTCATAAGCACCCACCTGTCCTTGTGGGTGTGTCTACACTGGACACCTGCCCCCGAAGCCTCTCTCTTGTCCAGGTCATCATACTCACCCAGAAATGCACCCCACATGTGCTCACACGCAGACATATATACATCTTCACGTGTGTACGCCCTCATGTATACACACACACAACTTCTTAAATTAAATCAATTCGTTAGTTTTTAGGTCCTGCTGGTACCCAGTTCCAGTAGAGTCTATTTCACTCCCAGGCAAAGCCAGATGGAATGGTTTTCTGGGTCCCACGGCAAACAGAGGAGGAATTTCCCATTCTTTTCTCAGAAATGAGAGACTAAAGTCATTAAACTAAAATGCATGAGGAGAGCTGGCAAATCGTACTAGAATGGCAGGAGCCCTATAATATCAAGTCTTTGATCGGGACAACCTGACCGTTAGGCATGGCCGTGTGATTAACAGCACCGCCCAGATCTTCCCTCAAGAAAGGACTTGTTGCCCCAGCTGGCGGCAGGGCTGGCTGGAGCATCAAGCAGACCACGGTCCTGCCCTGCCAGGATGGCATCACCAGGTGATCAGGGAATATAGAAGCTCAACCATTTTGGCCCAGTACAGGACAGCTCTGAGGGCACATTTAACTCCAGGGCTCCCCACGGGGCTGGCTGAGGCCCTGGGGACCGCATCACGGCTCAGCTTCTCCTACTTCCCCATCCTCGACCCCATCCTGCTTCCACTCCCTCCCTGGCACAGGTGTGCTGATCCCAAGGCCACTTCTTCATAACATCCTGAACACTTCACATCTCTCTGAATCTGCTTCCCGGGGAACCCAAACTGTGCCAAGTAATCCAGCTGGCATGAGCACAGAACTTTAGGCTAGAAAAGTGTTTTCCATCCACACTGTTTCACAGCTTCCTGGCCTCACCCCCTCCGCCTGTGGGGAGGATGGACATTGCTGTTCACGTCACTGATGAGACAACTGAAGTTCAAGGCTTAAGTTTTGCTCCACGTCCCACAGCCTAACAGGCATAAAGCTGGGGCTAGAACCTAGTCATTTCTAACTCGGAATTCACTGTCTGGCTGACGTCGGGCTGCCGATGATCCCTCGTAGGTGAGGCAGTGCCGTGAGTCTCCTTGGTGAGGATTAAATTCCGGACCCCACGGAAGTGTGGGTGTCACCGCTCTCCTCACCCCTCCCATCCTCTCCTCTAACTCCCACAGTCCACAGACCCCCCCGATAAGGCCTGGGGACGGGGAGGGGCTGGCCCACAGTCGCCAGCTGGTTAGTGATGGGTCCAGAACCAAAAGCCTATGATGTGTACTCTCAGTGCTGGGTGGACGATTAGCAGACTGGTGAGGAATTCCGGGATTAATGGGGCAACGTGGAAGATTAAGCTTATGCTAGAATTGACCCCCTTACCTCCAAATACAAGGTAGAGAGCAGAGGAAAAAGAAACATGAAAAGACATAGCCATGCTCAAAAATAGAAAGGAACGCCTGCATGCACAGAATTGGAGAGAGCTGGGAGAAGGGGGAGGGTGGGAGGAATCACAGTGGTAAACAGACACCGAAACCAAACCGCACGTGGTTGCTGGGAACAGGCCCGGTCCCCCCCAACAGGACTCGTGGTCAGGCAACACCCCAGAATGGCGGGGGATGGGCCCAGGCTGCCCACATGAAATGAACACCAGCGCAGCCTCACATCCTCTGTGGAGTGAGGAAAGATACGACTGAAGGCCTCAGGGTCCCCACCAGACTGAGCTCTGTGAGGGCAGGGCCGTGCCTGGTGCTGAGCAGAAGCTCGGGCACAAGATTGGAACTGTCTCCCAGGCAGTCCTGCTGTTTCACACTCCTGGGAATCACCAACCCCACGTGGCCGACCACAGGGTTGGGTCTCTGAAGCCCCAGCACTGGCAGGGTAAAGAGCTCCCCAGGGCTGCCATGGTCTCCTCCGTGCGCCCCCCGCCCCAGCCCCGGCCCTATTCCCCGCTCAGACCGGTGGGAAGCCTCAGCCTCCCCAGGCTGGTTCTCGGTGAGCAGGGCTGCCCGTGCACTGACTCATCGCTGGAAGCCTCTTCAGGAGTTTTGGAAAAGGCAGAGGCTCAGGTGACTTTTGTTGTTTCAGCTGGGATCACAGAAGCATCCCGGCTCTTAGCGGAGGAGAGAGAGGCCTGGAAGGGGAACAGCGCTAGGAATGGCCATGCTGGAGGACTGGCCAGCTGTGTCCTTCCCAAGAAGCCAGGTCCAGGATACCGCTGGCCTGGTGAGCACAGGCCCCCGGCCTCCACGGCTAGCTGCCCGCAGTGTGGCTGGGGACAGCAAAGCCCAGCTGGCCTGTCAGCTCCAGAGCATCCTCCCAGCCCAGCAGGCCTCCCTGGACCTGCACTGCCCTCGAGTCCGGCCACGTTCCCGAGAGCAGACGGCCAGTCAGGGTGCCTGTGTGGTATGTCAGGCCATGGTCGCCCCTCATACTTCCAAGTTTTCATCTGTGAGCCAGAGTTCTTAACAGTCAGAAGTTGGACTGAGACAAGCCTAGGTCTGAATCCCCACTTTTCTGCTTTGGGGCTTAGGCCAGGTGGCTTAAATCCTCCCAGTCTTCTTTTCCTGATCTGTAAAATGGACATGACAGTATTCACAGCCATGAGGGAGGCTCAGCCAGTACTGCCGGAAAGATCAGGATGCCTTTCTAAGGCCAGCGTTGATCCTGGCTGGATGGGCACTCTGCTAGCTCATCGTTAAGTGTTTTCATCATCACCCTTGCTTATGGCACCAGGTAGTTGTAAGGGCTGCAGTGATGTAACGCGGGAACAGGCATGTAACCGCACTCAGTTCTGGTACCGGGTACTGATACCTCTGGTGCACAGGAGGCTCCCAACACATGCACCAGGGGGGAGGAGGAAGTGTTGAGACCGAAAACAGAGAGGCTTTGGTGGAGGTGAGAAGAGGCACCAGTGTGAGCGCAGGCCTGGGAAAGCCTGAGAAGGGCGGCAGGGGCCCACCTCACCTCTTTCCTCTTTCCACATCCAGCCTATTCTTCCAGCCCATTGAATTAGTTCTGTGAGTTTCCTGCCGATTCTGATTCTGAATGTGCTGGTCCCTCTGCCTAGAACTCTCTTCTGCTCTCGGCTAATTTCTCTTTGTCCTTGAGGACTCAAACCTCACCTCCCCCAGGATACCGCACCCAGGGCCAAACCCGTTCCGCAGGCCCCAGGATGACCCCACCCTTCCCCAGGGCCTGGGAGTGACACTGGGCAGTGGCCACCCGCTTTGCAGAATATTTCAAAGTACCCCGGGGCTCAGATGCCACAATAGGAAGGGGGCAGATGGGGAGGAATGGCCCAGCTCTGAAGTCTGTCCAGCTGGTTTGTCCTGTTTACAAGACACCAGGGGTTACTTCCAGCTGTCAGCTGTCTGCTGCTCCTTTCCTACCACACACAGTAAGCAGCAGTTCCTGGCCCTTCCCGTGTCTCTCCCACAGTGAAACCTCCCCCGGCCGCTTCAACCTCATCTCTCCCCAGTCCCCAGAACCTTCCTTTTCGCTAAGTCCTAGGTTCTGAGGCTGTTCTTCCCGTACAGGGCTTTCCCAGCCCTGAGATTCTCGTGGGTCTCTTCGCACGTCTAATCCTGGCTGCTCTGAGACCTCCCCCTTAGCCTGTTGCATCAGTTAAATCCCCAAAGAAGCCAAGAAGATGGTAATTATTCCCTCCGGCAGCAGAATAGTCTAACCCTGCTTCCTTCCTGGGCCGGGAACTGCCTTCTTGAGAGTCCAAGGGCTCCAGAAAATTCCCTTCAGGACACAGAAACAGGGTTGAAGTCATCTAGAAGGCCTTTGCTTGGTTTCCAATAAGGGGAACTTGAATTTTCTCAACAGTTATTCTGCTAACCCCTGTGCCCAAGACTGTTGTATTCATCTTCATAAATCTAAGGTTTCATATACCCATATACCCAGTGGAGCCCCAGAACAGGCTCTCAGTACACGCTCATGAACAAATGAGCAGCCGCTGGCTGCCGTGGGAAGGTAATTCTGCGGATCATGAAAGGGGGCCAACCTAATCCTAGAGGATGCCCAATCCTCCATGGCCCCAGGCCTCCAAAGCCACCTTGGCTGGACCCTGCCAAGCCTAACTCCCTGTGCTTCTTGCTGCCTAAGACAGCAGCACTGTCTCACCTGAGAAGCAGCTAGTTCTTTCCCTTTTCTCTGATAGTGTGTGGTTTCGAATGGAAACTTCTTTAACTTTGTCAAATGTGACCATTAAAAGCAGAATAGAAACTACATTTTCAGTCCCTTTGTGCTATTTCCTGAACCTACAACCTCCAGTACTCAGTTTGCAGGAAATGCAATTATGGAAAGCTCCCTCTGAAAAGGAAAATTTGTTTTTCTTTCATCGTGAATGAGGAACAAACAGTCATGCTTTCAGCTGCCCTCAGCATTCACGGGCACGTGTTCTAACACATCCCTAGGCCCCCGGGCTTCTCCAGAAACCTCTGCAGCTTCCTTCCTCTCTATTTTTAAATCCCTAATACATTACCCAAGACCCTCCTCCTCAAAATGAAAGTTGATGATGGAGATAGCGTTCTTTGCCAAACTTTATAATATAGGATTTAAGAACTGCTGTTTTTCCTCTTGAGTTCTGGGCTGTGAATACGGCAACTTGCCACTTCAGAGGATGGCCTCAGAGAAAGATCCCAGAATGGAGGATGAGAAGTAGCCAGCAAGGTAGCCAGTGAGCGTGGGGTTCCAGAGGCCACATGCAGAGTTTCCCAAAGGAAGGAATGAACACCAGTATCAAATGCTGATGAAAGGTCAAGGAAGAGGAGGGCTGAGGACTGACCACTGAACTTGGCAAGATGGAGGTGCTGGTGAGGTTGACAAGAGGTGGGGCAGTTGCCTGATGGGACTGGGTTTCAGGGAGACCAAGAAGAAAGGAAATAGAGGTAATGAGTATATTCAGCTCTTTAGAAGAATTTGGCTATAGAGGGAAGTAAGAAATAGGGTGGGAATGACATAGGGTCAAGAGGAGGCTTTTTAAGGATGGGAACTTGATGACATTTGTATGCTGATGGCAGTGATCCACTAGAGAGGGATCAGTTGAGGATGCAGGAAAAAAAGGGAGAGAATTATAAAACAAATTTCTTGAGTAGGTAAACGTGGTGGGATCCAGCACACAGCCGGAGGTGGCTTTAGCTAAGAGCAGGGACCATTCATCCACATAACAGGAGAAACGGCAAAGTATATGGACCGGAGGCAGAGGTTTTATAGAGTTGGTGGTGAGAGGATTCACTTCTCTCCTGGTCGTTTCTACTTTCTTTGAACTTCACTTTCCACTTCTGAAAGGGAAAAAAATGGGAGCTCCGTAGTACCTATTTCCTAGAGTTGCTGTAAAGATTAAATGAGCAAATAAATGCAGGCAAGCGCATACATAGCACGGAGCCAAGGTCACGGGGAGAGCAATCAATAAGCGGCAGTTGTTGTATCCTTTTGAAATTTTCAACTCTGTTCTACCAGATTTCCCAATGCTTTGTGTTTTCCAACCCCTTCCAGAGTCACAACTGAACAATTACATCCACCACCTAAGTTCACTTCCCTCCACCTCCACTACCACCTGCCCCTCAGGTCTCCCCCAGGGAAACCCCATAAGGCCACTCCTGCTGCCTTCAACTCCAGAGTCAGGAAAGGCTGTCTGAGCTGCATAGACCAGGAAGGGGTGGAAGCAGCAACCCAGGTTTACCTGCTTTACTTCTAACTTGGCGACTCACAGGCGGAAGCCACTGCCTCTCTCTGGCCTCAGTTTCCTCATCTGTACAGTTGTTGGATGTCACGCTCTCCATCCAGCACTGAATTTCTGCAGGTAAGCTGTTATTCAGCCTGTAGGTTCTAACCACAAAAGATACTTGACATCCAGGAAGGAACAGACCCATCAAGAATGCAGTCTCTTTGGGAGGTTCTCTGATGAAATATCTTTGGCGCCACCTGGTGTCGCATGCTTTGTACAGCTCCTTTCAGGAGGCAGAAGGCTGCCGTGAAATATAATAGAATCAGATGCGGGGGGGGGAAAAGGTGCTCTCTGTCCAATGGAAAACTGGAAACAGAAAACGGAAAGTTCATTCCTGCTCCCGCCCTGCAACCATTAGTATTTTGTAGCTCCTTTCGGATTTTGTGTGTATATTTTGTTACAATTAGAATCATAGTATGTAGACTGTTGAATGTTCTCTTCCTTCCAACTAACTCAGTGAAGCATGATTCAGGGGTTAAGAGCACATGCCCTAGAGCCCGATTCCCTGAGTTCAAAGCCTCACTCTGTTGTGTGATCTTGGACAACTCAGCAACCTGCTCCATACCTCATTTTCCCAATCTGTAAAATGGGGATGATGATAGGATTAAATAAATGTCTTTACATTAAGACATATAAAGCACTTAGAACAATATGTGATGTTAGTTACTAACTTCATAGCATTTTCTGTGTTGCTACACCATCTTCATAATGAATATTTTTAATAGCTTTAGTATCCTACTGAGTGCCTACACTAGCTAATTTACTTAACCAATGCTCTTTTGTTAGGTGTTTGTTATTTCCAGTCATTCTACATTATAAATAACACTGTCATAAATATCTTACCACATACCTTTTGGATTTTTTCATACATAGATTCCCAGAAATAGAAGCATGAGGTCAAGGGGCAAAAACATTTTATGCCTTTGGTCTATATTGGGAAATAGTTCTCCAAAATGGGTTGTAGCTCTTTAAAATGGAATGTGTGCTGAACTTTGCCCTTTTCATTGCTCCCTCACCAGCCATAGATAACATCAGTTTCTTTGATTTGCACAATTGTAATGACCATAAACAGTCACACTTTAATTTCCTTTTCTTTGACCGTCATAGAGGCTTAGCGTTGCCAGTTGCGATTACTTTATTGTGACTCTGTGAGGGTCCACACCAGTCGTTTTAACAGAGAAAACTCGACATAAAGAATTGTGAATTCTGCATTAAAGAACTGAAAAGCCAGAAAGAAACACTAAGGATCTGCTACCACCCCTGAGGCTGGGGGAACACAGGGAAGACAGGTGACAGCTGGCTAGCGTTCATGCCTCTGAGGGGCACGCGCCACGAGGCTAGTTCTGTAAGTGACGGACAAAGAGCAAACTGGATTCAACTGCTGCTTGTGGAACAAACTGCTGCTGTAAGATTAAAAAGCCAAGGCTCTGGAGTTGCCAGATTTAGCAAAAACAAAATGCAGATGATCAGCTAAATTTGAATTTCAGACAAATAACAGTTTTTAGAATATTTATGCTAATATTGCATGGAACACACACTAGAAAATTATTTCTTGTTTACCTAAAATTCAAATTTAACTGAACGTCCTACATTTTACCCAGCGATCTTACAAAGTAGGAATGGTGCTGGAAAAACTTTTCTTTCCCTGCCCATCTAGTCTTTCAATCGCCCTCTGGCGCCCCCTATTGGCAGAGCCCACCATAGGGCCAATTGGTAAAGCTGAAAAGTGGTTTGCAGACAAAGGAGAAACGATTATCCAGTAATCGGCAGAGTCCACCCTTCTGGCTGTTCAGCATCGATACATACATACCGTCCTGCACATTGGTACTTCCAGACAACAGCAACAAACTCTAACAAAATGCCTAATAAAATGCAACTATCTTTCCAACAAATGAAGACATTCTCGCCTTCTCCCTGAAACGGGGAGAGGCAAAGTGTCTACAGTTATTTGCCAACTAAAGAATGTCACTCATCATCTGGTTCTACAATAATGAAGTCACTAGCCACTGCAGTCACCGACCTTCAACACACCCTGAAAGGAGTTCAAGGCAGAGATCAGGCATGAGGCACTCTGTGCTCTGGGAAAAACTGGCAGAACGGGCCTTCAGATACTTAGATATTTTCAGAAGATTTTATGAGCCCAGTTTCTTGCATCTTCTCATGTCTAGGAAAACACCAAAATCATTAACGGAGACATCCACTCCTCGTGACGAGCAACAACCTTCTTGTAACCAGCAGCAACCTTCTCCTAAAATGTGTGCTTGATCGCACGTATGCCCTTCACCAATATCACATATACACTGACACCCACACCCCTCTTCAGAGCTATCTGAGGGGCTGTCTCCTGGGCTATAGTTCTCATTGTGCCCCAAATAAAACTTAACTCACAACTGTCACACTGTGCATTTTTTGGACATATTTATCTCTGGAAGATAGTCGCACCACCCATCTCCGGGCAGGACTAACTACTCTTAAATCTCAGTCACAGTCACATTTGAAAACTCTGTTATCTAAAAGCTAAATTGTAGAATTAACCTCCAACAAAACTTCTATAGAATAATAAGCGGAAGGAGAAGGGAGAAT
This sequence comes from Neophocaena asiaeorientalis asiaeorientalis, assembly GCF_003031525.2. Lineage (NCBI taxonomy): Eukaryota > Metazoa > Chordata > Mammalia > Artiodactyla > Phocoenidae > Neophocaena > Neophocaena asiaeorientalis. Next base: position 1,544,519 of record NW_020175049.1, read on the forward strand.
AAATTAGCTAATACGAACTATCATCCGTAATCACATGATAATCAAGGAAGAAAATTTGCATGGCTGCTACATTTCTCATTTCTGTAACCTGTCATGAAGCCATAGTTGATGTTTATGAATTTCTTCGTCGGTCTCCCATTCCATGTTTTCTTGTCATCAGACAAGACCTTAGCTTGCCAGGGTTCCTTAGTAGGATGACCCAAACCTTCATTCCTGAAGGATCTGCAGCCTCCGCAGCCCTGCCTCTCTTTAGCTGTAACAGTGTTTATTAATATTTACTCTTGAGCACAGGAGTACTAAGACACACCCCAGAGGATCCCCTAGGCGCAGACACAGTCTTCCCCCTGTCCCTAGTTTCCCCTTGGGAAACTCAGGATGAGTAACCACAGCCAGTAAAGTAACCCTCTTCTTTGCCCACTGGTTTTGTGGCAAATGGCCAGGTGGCAGTCTCAACTTCCAAGTCAACAGAACCATGTTGGGAATCCTAATGGAAGCATTTGTCCCTTTGGAACCAAGACCTCCAATCCAGAGAGCACAGAATTGAAGAGACAGGAAGCAGAAACCCTGCAAGTGATTCATTAGGTGAAATGGTGAGAGGAGCCATTCTCACTTCAACGCTTTGATTTCCAGACCCAAGTATTCTGGCTGTGGAGAAAGAGCACGAGGTATTGTTTGCTAAGTCAGATCACATATTGCATCCTATAAGATAGACCCTCACCATCTCCTCAACTGAGTCTTAAGTCTTCAGCAGCCCATCCTACTGATCTATTAGGTCATCTGCTCCTGGGTGGTAGAGTACGTGTTAAGACCACTGCGTTCCGTGGCTATGAGCCTATTGCCGCACTTCTATTGAAATGAATTCCTTGATTAGAAGCCTGGAATATATCAGGATGGTGACTAGGCATTTCAGACATGCCCAGATGATGGCACTGGCAGAACATTATAGACAGGGAAAGTCAAGCCATATCCAGAAGCTGTGTTTATTCCAGTGAGGACACATCTCTCCCCTGTCTCTGATGGAAGGAGTCCAGTGTAATCGTCCTCCTGCCGGGTAGATAGTCCTCCCAGAGGACGGTGCCATAGCAGGAGCTCCACACTGGTCTCTGCCATTGACAGCTCAGTAGTAGTAGCAGGCAGCCTCCGTGAGGAAGTCCATGCATAGCCTCCATCCCTGCCACCATGGCTACTCTATATGGAAACTGAGCAAACCCTAGATGGCGTGGGAAAGATGCTGACCGACACGCACAAGCCGTGCCATTTTGTCCACCTGATGATTGAGAAACTATTCTCATTCTGCCCTTTGGTGAGCTTTCACATGGGGCACAAATATCTTCACACCCTGTACCTATTCAGAGAAGTCCATTCGCAAACCCTTCCCTAGACTTCCCCATCACCAGTCCTACTGTTCGGTTCTTTCTAAGTCCCTGACCATCTAGCTAAACCGTTAACAACTGCCCACGAATTGATGTAGGTCTAGCCATCTCTTGGACCAAAGTGGACAACAAAATTTACAACGGGAGGTCATGTCCATTGGGAAGATTTACTTCCCTATTTCCCTTTAGGGTGACCTTTTATTAGGGCTGTGAAACTGCAACCGTACGCTTCTAGTTGATGCCAGCATACTGTTAAGAACGATCTGTAAGCCAAGCCTGCTTTTTCCTCCGTGGTCAGCCGGTCATAGGGATTCCTAGTGCGGCCTCAGGTGTGGATTGAGGGAGAGGAAGAGTAGTTGTCAAACTAGTCTGAGCCACCTGCTTGTGCAGCTTACTTGTACCTTCAGATGTATTCAAGCCATTCAATGCTGGTTATGCTACTGGGCATAGCCTTATGACTTGCTGGATAAGACAAGCAGCTCAAGTCACATGGTCAGGTAATGTTTCATGGTTAGTTTGTGGCCTCATTTTTAATATGTTTTTATCCATTTACCCCTTAAACAAATCATTCTATGAGGCTCACCCTTCGTTTTGGCTTCCCTTGTATTTGTCCTTGTTGTTTCATTTATGAATGATGGTGGTAGCAGCACCCGACCCTCTGATGCTCTCTCCCAGGGTAGCAATCCAGGAGCTATTTCTCAAACTAACAGTTATCTGCAAAAGAATGCATGGAGAGTACCACGCAAAAGAGAGTTGCTCGACAACCTGCGTGCCTACAGGGCTGACTTCTGTAAGGGCGAGGGGAAGTCGCATGTTCCATCACAGGTTCTAGGTGTGGGGAACTCTGCCAAGGGTCTTGGGGGTGGGACCCGGTGGGCAGAGGGTGATCTCCGTCCACTCTGTTGCAGGCACAGCCTCCGTCGCCGTGGCAGGGATCCTGGCTGCTCTGCGAATCACCAAGAACAAGCTCTCCAATCACGTGTTTGTTTTCCAAGGTGCTGGTGAAGTAAGTGCCGTCGGGGGCTCTCTGCTGTTGTTCCAGTAGGAGAGTAAGAATGGGTAGAGGGGCTTCCCTGGTGGCGCAGTGGTTGAGAGTCCGCCTGCCGATGCAGGGGACACAGGTTCATGTCCCAGTCTGGGAAGATCCCACATGCCGCAGAGCGGCTGAGCCCGTGAGCCATGGCCACTGAGCCTGCGCGTCCGGAGCCTGTGCTCCGAGCAAGGAGGAGCGGTGTTCTGGGCTTCTGAGGAGAGGAAACAGGACAGATGCGTTGTGGTCATTGCAGCTGCCTGGGCCCCAACATTTGGGTGTCTCAAGGCAGGGACTTAACTGGGCCTCCTGGGAGTAGTGGGGGAAGAAACGAGGATTTTGGTGAAGCATCTGATAAAATCCTGAGCAGCGTTTGCCTTTTGTCTAAACACCCACCTCGCAGGCAGCCATGGGCATCGCCCACCTCCTTGTCATGGCCCTAGAGAAAGAAGGCGTACCCAAGGCAGAGGCCACAAGGAAGATCTGGATGGTGGACTCCAAGGGGCTCATTGTCAAGGTACTGTCGGTCTGGAGACCTGGAGGTTACCTGATATCTACAGCTATTGGAACTGGACTGGAAGAGATCTCAAGGGGTAAACTGCTCAGACAGAAGAGAGAGCAGAAGGAGGGCAGTGTCCTAGTCCCCAAAGCAAAAGATTCATCCCCAAGTAGCCTTAACTGCTCTTGTCCAAAGGCTTTGAATGTGCTTGCAAATGTGTGTACGTGTGCCCTTTCCAGTGTCATCTCCCCCCACGTCCTGCCCTGTACTCACCTCTAGCCATGTTGAATCATAATCCGCCAAAAGTAACATGCTCTCTCTCTTCTACATCTTTGCGCATTTCGTTCCTCTGCCTGGAATGCTCTTCTCTTTTTCCACACGCCCACTCACAGCCCTCAACCCCATCTGTTTCCTCCCTGTCTTCTGTTACCTCCTTCAAGCAGCTTCCCTGAGCATCTGGGTCTCAATTAGTTCCCTGTGTTTATGCTCATGTAGCCTTCCGCCCTTCATATATTACACTTATCCCGTGATAGGGCTGTTGCCCCTTTACTTGCCTCCCTCCCCGTGAGGCTGTATAGTCTTGATGTCGAGGTCCTGCATGTGATAAGTACGTAATTGATGTTTGAGGTATGAATGAAGGAATGAATGAGAGAGACAGTCCAGCTTCTGACTGCAGTGTGGTGAGGGGCACAGTTGGATGACCTTCTCCCTCAGGACTTCACTCAGAGCTCCATGTTTTAATCCTGAGATTTCACTAACATAGACTGTGACAGTGAGAGCCTAAAAAACGACGAGAGATAGGAACACGAGGCTCTCAACCAAGAATAGTGGAGACCCCCCTCAGAAGCAACAGACCTTCCTATTGTTCCCTATAAGGGCAGATTCCCACCGGAAAGAACTGGGACCTGGAGATTCCTCCTTCTGCCCCAGATCATTCCAGAGCACGGTCCAGGCACAGGTGGAGGCTGCCACGCTTGCCTCTTTCCCACGTTTCAACATCATCTTTGCTCACCCCATTGAGCTCACCCCTCCTCAAAGATCTCTCAAAGCTGGTGTTTTCACTCTGGTTCTCGTGAGGCCAGCTGACCCAAAGGAGTCATCAGAAACGTTGACCAGCCTGTCACCCACTGACTCCTATTTGAAGAAATGGAAGGAATCTGGACCCCATTGGGAGCAGACAGCCACTACAAGCCTGTCCTGGATCTCAGCTTATTATTTATTGGGAGGTTAATGGCTCTTGTCAAATACATTCAAATTAGCGCCCTGACCCTGGGTGACTCAGGCCCCCATCCCTCAACTGGGCCTCTGTGCTATATGTCTTGGGGCCAAGAGTATTGGTCCAGACTCAGGCATTTCCTCAGAGCCTTTCTGTCCTGGCCCAGGAAGCCATGACCCCAGCAGCTCAAAGAAAGGCCTTACGGGTTCTCCATATGTGGTTTGGATTAAAGAAAGAAATACACACGCACACACACATTTAAAATTCTTAGGTTGCATCGTAGATTTTGATCAAAAGGACAGGGCGCAAGGTTCTGACAGCTCAGACCAAAGCACAGGGCTCTGCAGGGAATGCTCTTAGAGTACACAGATGCATCCAGGCACTGCCCAGCGGTTCTCACCACCACAGCTGTATCATGGTCTTCCTTTCCCTGCAGGGGAGGAGCCACCTGAACCATGAGAAGGAGATGTTTGCCCAGGACCACCCTGAAGTGAACTCCCTGGAGGAGGTGGTGAGGCTGGTGAAGCCCACGGCCATCATAGGTAGGAGGAGGGGCGACCCACTTCCCAGTCCAGCTAATCCTCTTGACTTGCAGGGGAAGACTGAGGCTCAGCGAGGAGGCATAAGCCACCCTTGGAAACACAGCTCTTTCCCCTCATTTCCAATTCAATGCTACAAACTTTTATTGAGTTATTACTGTATAAGAACCATAGAACTAAGGCACCAAGCTGGGCTGCGTGATGCAGAATGATACAGTAAAGTGGAAAAGCACAGGCTGGTCTCTCTAACCAGGATGACATGAGCACTCCTCCCCCAAGTGGGGGGACCCTGGCATCACTCCCTGTCCTGTGGGAGCAGTCCACTCTAAAGGACAGTAGCCAGGCATGCTTCACAGGTGCATCTTAACTGAGCTGGGGCCCGAAGTGGACCAGTGGAATTAACAGGGGGTCTCAGCCAACTCAAGCAGGGAGACCCTTTTCTCCTATCCTCCCTCATCCCTATGGCAGATGCCATCCTCAAGACTCCTGAGTCTTCCGTGTTGTACCTAGTTCCACCACCACCACCGGGAGAGGAATGGGGTGTATGTAAAGAGTCGGCACCCCACTACCTCCCCCTTTTCCCCATAGGTGTTGCCGCCATCGCAGGAGCCTTCACGGAGCAGATCCTGAGGGACATGGCCTCCTTCCACGAGCGCCCCATCATCTTTGCCCTGAGCAACCCCACCAGCAAGGCCGAGTGCACGGCTGAGAAGTGCTACCAGGTCACCGAGGTCAGCGGGGAGTCCTTCCTTCCCCGGACTGAGAGGACATAGTAACAGTAACCATGAGCAGCCCTATGAGGGTGAAAAGAATCCCCACATTGCTGATAAGCAAACTGAGTTTCAAAAAGATGAAGTAACTTGCCCAAGGTCACAGAGCTAAAAAGGAGTGGAGCTGGCCCTCAAACCCAGGTCCGGCTCCAAAGCCCGGGCTCTTACCAGTAGGCTTTACTGCTCAGGGTTCCCCTAACATAGAGCTCTGACCAGAACTCGAGGCGCTTGTGGACTCTAGGCCATTTGCACACCTGGCTTGCCCTCCGGGGAGGTGACAGGTTAAAAGCTACACCTTCCCCGTTCTGTGGTTTTGTGGCTGCCAGGTAGCTCAGTGGGAGCTGAGCTTTCTGGCCCGATGAACAGGTGTGCTTTCAGCACCTGCAACGTCCTGAGCACAGTGCTGGGCATTTAGCAGATGATGAGGAAGGGGTCAACTTCCAGGAGAAACGACTAGGCTACCATGACCCCTGAAACCTAGCTCCAAGCTCCGTCTCTGGTTTTCTTCCTGCCCCCAGGGCCGAGGGATCTTTGCCAGTGGAAGTCCCTTTAAAGGCGTGACTCTGGAAGATGGCAGGACCTTCATTCCCGGGCAGGGAAACAACGCCTACGTGTTCCCTGGAGTGGCTCTGGGAGTCATCGCAGGTGGGGTCCGACACATCCCGGACGGGCTCTTCCTGCTGACAGCAGAGGTATTGCTGTCCCCGCTGCCCCGAATACACCCCAGAGGGCCTGTGAGCTCCACTAGCTCCTACACCGGGTCCCCAAAGATTCCTTCTCTTGTTTCTTCTACCTACCTGCCCCAGTCCTTCAGTGGTTCCCCAGAGTGCTTGAATGTCAAGCTTCTCTCAAGATCACCTGGAGGCTTGAACTCCTCTGAAAACACACACAGGCTTTTTAAGGCAGGGGTGGCGGGGGAAGGAATAGTCAGTGGGAGGGGTGCTGGCAGGAGGCGCTGGCAGTGAGGGCACATACCTTGTACTGCACCCTGTCTCCCAGCAGAACCCGTATGCATGCCAAGAATGGAGGTGCCATCAAAACCACCTGAAACTGTGGGCTCACCGACCGTGACAAGCAGTAGATTTTTCCAGCCATGGGTCTTGGCCACGTTACTGGGTAACTGGTAGCAAAATAAGCCCCACTAGGGCTTCCCTGGTGGTGCAGTGGTTGAGAGTCCGCCTGCCGATGCAGGGGACACGGGTTCGTGCCCCGGTCCGGGAAGATCCCACATGCCGCGGAGCGGCTGGGCCCGTGAGTCATGGCCGCTGAGCCTGCGCGTCCAGAGCCTGTGCTTCGCAACGGGAGAGGCCACAACCGTGAGAGGCCCGTGTACCGCAAAAAAAAAAAAAAAAAAAAAAAACCCCACGAGGCAAAACCTATACCACTAGGGCAGATTTCTGTAAGGAAGGGGATGGGTTGCACGTCAAGTTTGCCTGCTCTGAGTACCCATGTCTTGAGCACAGATGGGGGATGTGGGTGTGCACCTGCTCCAGGCATCTTATCAGAAAAGCTCCCACAAGCGTTCTTTACTGGGCATGGTGAATTGAAAACAAGGAAAGGATTTGTTAAGGATGACAGCCCACATTCATAATAATGGTTGTTAATAATAACAGTTACAGTGGCTGCCATTTAACAAACGCTTACCGAGTGCCAAGCACTTCACATTTATCTTCACTCTGCGGAACCAAGGCGTAGAAATGTTTCTGTTGAGAAGTTAAGCTAATCAAAACTATAAACAAATATTAAACATATTTATCCCCAGTGGGCTCCAAAGGCTCTGCTGTGATTTCTGGCATGTGTCTGCATTTCCCCCTCACCACGGCACTGGTGAGAGCCCCAAACCAGCAAGCCACAAGAAGGGCTTCCATGCAGCCCTACCCAGCCCTGCTTCTGTGAGTCCCACAAGGAACTGTCTCATGCACCAAGTTCCTTCTTCCTATGTCTGCTGAAGTTTTGTCAGCCTCCCCCAAGCCTTGTGCACACCAGCTCTGGCTTCATGCTGTAGTTCTCTGTCCCTCTTACTTGAGTATTTTGCGTTTGATTGGAGGTGGTGGTGTCCTGTGGCCATGGGCAGAGCTGTCTGAAACCCCCATTGGATGGGAAGAGTCACTTCCTGCTTGGAGTTGACCCGAAAGCACATTCCCCTGTTGTGCAGAAACAAGGTTGCTAAAGCCTTCCTATGCGACCCCAGAAACATCTGCACAACCCACAGCCTCTGCTATGGGACATTTCAGCTCCATCTTTTCATGAACCGTGTCCATGAAGTAAACAGGAACCTCTCCTCAATCTACTTCTCACTCACTTGCTCTGGGCAGCATAAGGCCCCTCCCCTCCAGGAGCTGACAGTCTGGTCTTCAAAGGCCTGGCAGGTTATATTTCTGAACAGGGTGTTTGGTTTGGTTTGGTTTGGCTGGTTTTTGTTTTTTTATTTATTTTTGGCTACGTCGGGTCTTAGCTGCGGCGCACGGGCTCTGCATTGTGGTGCACGGGCTTCTCTCTAGTTGTGGCGTGCAGGTTTTCTCTCTGTAGTTGTGGCATGCGGGCTCTAGTCGAGGCACGTGAGCTCAGTAGTTGTGGCACGTGGGCTTAGCTGCCCCAGGGCATGTGGGATCTTAGTTCCCTGACCAGGAATTGAACCTGTGTCCCCTGCATTGGAAGGCAGATTCTTTACCACTGGACCACCAGGGAAGTCCCTGAAAAGGGTGTTTTTAAATTAAGATAATTTAAGTTGAAACTGATTTTCCTATGGAAAAAGTAATATAAGTTTTAGGAGATGTACATGCAGTATCTCATTTCACCTTGACAACCCTGTAAAATATAGTGATCATCCCTACGTTACAGACAAGGAAACTGAGGCACAGAGAGTTTGAGTTACTTGCCCAAGGTCACCTGGCTTGTGAGGGATGCGCCAGGATGGCCCCAGGCAATTTGACTCAGAAACACAGCAGAGCATTAGCAGTGCCCAGCATCTCAGAAGTGGCCATACATACCGTAATATAACTCGTCACTGCAGGAGAGCCTTTCTAGCTGCAGATCTAGCCATGGAAATTCTGCTTCCCTCTAGTCAATTCACCTTCTACACCTCCACAAAGAGAATTAAAGCCCAGAACAGGCCATCTCTCTCCTAATTTCAGACCTTTTATGGCTCGTTGGTGCTCCCAGGAAAGGCCAAACTCCTTCACATGGTTTCCATACAAGGCACTTCATCCAAGGCCCTCCTTTCCTCTCCAGCCTTTTAGCCTCCCCCTGCCGTCAACCTATCCCACCTTCTTTTTACAGTCGTTCTCTCTCTTCCCTCTAAGAACTTGTGTGTGCTATTCCTTCTCCTCTCTTCAAGTAATTCACACTTTGTCCTTCAGGTCTTAGCTTCTGTCTTTTCTTCTGGGAAGCCTTTCCTGTACATGGCAGACTGGGCCCTGTCTTCCTCTGTGCCCATATGTCCCCTCTCCTCGAAATCACTATAATCGTTACTATTGTTTGTTCATCTCCACTGACACCAGTCTCCAGGAAGGAAAAGACTGTGGCTTCTCCACCATGGCTCTTCAGCACCTAGCACAGAGCCCGGCATATCGTAGAGCTCAGTGGATGTTTGAATGAACAGAAAGGACAGAGAGGAATTTAAGAACGAGGTAGCAGAGGGGGGAGCCCAGGTTCCTAATGTCTGCCAAACTCTGAGGCAAGACCAGCTCCTTTCCCTGTCCGTCCCGGGACATAGAGTTCTCAGAGAGCACTGTGGCTTTTCCCAGATTTCAATTTGACACGAGAAGATTGGGTGGGAGTGCATTCCGAGCCCCGTTAAAGAGGCTGTTCTGCAAGGCTGGCTGAGCACCAGTGCCTGAGGCTGGAGGATGAGGCTGGCTGCGGAGAGCTGGCCCTTAGAGACGGGCTCTGAATCAGGGAGAGAAGCTGTAGGAGAGGCTGTTCCTGGGCTGAAAGTGCTTTTAGGGCATTTATTCAGGTACCGCATAAGGCCCATTCGTGGTGTCACTGGAGAAGCAGCCTTTCTTTCCTCACTGGGGCCAGGGCCGGAAAGGAGAGCCCAAGGAGGCCTGAATACAGAGACACAAGATGGCCTGGGGGACAGCCCGGATGCTCCTAAGCATGTGGGAGAGGCTGGAACCCGGAAGCGAGGGACTCAGGGATCCCTATACAACAGGCTAGGTCAGCCGGGGCGGGGGAGACCCCAGAGTCTGCTTTGTAACTCACAGGTTTAGTCCTCTTGGCCTTAGTGATTTTCCTTTAGAATTCAGACAGCTTCATGTTGTTTTAAGCCTCGGCCAGTCTCACGGGACAGAAAGGATGTGTCCTTGCTTAAGCCCAAGCATTAAGCGCCCCTGGGGCCACAAGGTGGCAGAGACAGGAGTAGAAACTGCACTTACGGGCCACGTATGAGGGGCGAGGTGAGTTTCTGGTGTACTGGGTTGGGCTTGCTCTGGGAAGGTGGAAACTCAGCTTGTTCCTCTCTGTTCTCTCTCCCCAGCAAATCGCCCAAGAGGTCTCTGAGCAGCATCTGTCACAGGGGAGACTGTACCCCCCACTCAGCACCATCCGAGACGTGTCTCTGAGAATCGCCATCAAAGTAAGGGATGTCTTACCCCCTTACTATGGGGAGTGGGGCTCATCAGCTTCCTCTCTGTGTAACTTTAGGAGGACGAAGGGGGTGGCAGCTGCAGAGACAGGCTGAGCTCCCTGGGCTGCACTGCATGCGCCCCAGAGGCTGGGTGACACACTCTTGCCTGTAGCCCGAGCCCTACCTCAACCCCACTCAGGGCAGTTCTGGGAGAGCTCCTGGATTTCCCCTCAAACACCAGGCAGAAAGCTCACCAAAGGCCCTAGTTTTGTGGACCAGAATGTGGGTGGAATTTAAAAATGAATCATAAGTGCCCATTTACACAGAAAGGTCGACTTGGAAAGCGCTCAGGCTGCGGGGTCCTAGCTCTTGCCAATCAGCGGCAGAGTTACCTGAGCCCAATCACTTCACTTCCCTGAGCCTCAGCAGTTTCCTCCTTCTACAAAGAAGCCAGTAATTCCTCTCTCCCAGAGTTTTGGAGGACATTAAAAGAGAACAGTGGAAAAGCTCTACACTCGGCACCTTTCTGGCCAGAGGAGACGCTCATGCCTCCCCTTTCTCTCAGAATGGCTGGGCCATGCATGGGTGATCAAGTTCAGGGGATATTCTACGTAAAAATGTCACCCGCTAGACGATGCAGAGATGATGGGTTTTCAAAGAACCAGAACATGGGGCAGCAAAGACTGGCCCGACATTGATAATTGTTAATCTGGATGATGAATTCATGAGGGTTCATTATACTGTTACTTCCATTAATATACATTTTACATTTTCTATAAGTTTGAAGAATAATTTCAGAAAACGCACTGCACAACAGCATGCACTCCCCATGAGCTGTCCAGTGCAGGATCCAGAGTCAGCCCTCAAGACCAATAGTGCAGCTTACAGTCCACGTCCACCCTGTCCAGTTCCTTCCTTTTGGGGGTATTTAGATTCATCCTCTTCTGAAGCCGAATCTAATACCCAGAGAACAATGTCCAATTCAAGCCACGTTTAAGACAGAAAAAAATATCAGATACTGAACACTTATACCTGCTACCTAATTTTATCCTCACACCATGCCAGAGAAAGCCCTCGTGACCCCCACTTTACAGATGAGGAAACGGAGGCTCAGCAAGGATGATGTCACTGCTGAGGACCCACAGGCAGTTGGAAGCAGAGGCAGACTTTGAGGCCTCTTGACCCTGGCCCAGTGTCTATTCCATGGTGTCACAGCTTCCTTACTAGGCAGAAAACTCAAGATCCTTCCTCTCCAGTGGCTTCCTGGGCCTCAGCTCATGAGAGGAACACATCTGCTGCTTCAGGGTATATTCCCCTTCCACAAGCTCCCAAGCAAGGGCCTTTAGACAGGTTCCTCCTTAGATCCAGTTCCTCAGTCAAACGTGTTTTTCCCTAGGTCCTCGACTTCGCCTACAAACACAACCTGGCCTCCTACTACCCAGAGCCCAAGGACAAGGAGGCTTTTGTAAGATCCCTGGTCTATACTCCAGACTATGACTCCTTTACGCTGGACAGCTACACTTGGCCCAAGGAAGCCATGAATGTTCAGAATGTCTGATGCAATCTCAGAGGCTGGTGTGGGGCTGAATGAAGCCCAGAGTAACACTGACAATATAAATGGGTTCCAAAATGGCCATGCTTGTCATTGTGTTTTTCCTTTGAACTTTCTGGTATGAGGGGAGATGCCCAGGCATATGGTGAATGAGAGCCTTGTCCCTGAAGGCCTTGAGTTCACTTTTCTGTAACCCTCCTCAGGCTTCCTTCCCAAGAATTTCTTCATCTGTGAATTACCAAACTATTGGCTAGACTTTGTGGAAATCTAGAGTCCTGCCTGGAACTCTGCCTTTACAGGGTCCGGGGTCTAGTAGAGGAGATGAGATATGCACACAATTCATTTTGCCACAAGGGAGAAAGTAGTAAGTCCATGGAAGAACTGTAGAAAAAGGTCAAGGGTACTCAGGGAAGGGAGAGGATACTTCCTATGAGGACATAAAAGAAGGCTTCTTGGGGGGCAGTGTTTGCAGTGAGTCCAAGAGTGAAGGATGGGTAGGGTTAATGGAGAAATGAGGAATGTCAGGGCAGCCACTGGCCAGAAAGCATGGCCCACCCATCAAGGAGTTCAGTCCCTGTTGGAGGAATACACAACCTTTAAGACTCAGATGGGCGTGGGGGCTGAATGGCTGGAGGCAACTCACAAGTCAGGAAGGGTCTCCGTCCTGTGGGCTGTTGAGTGTTAGGCATTCCTTTGTGGTCATTACTAAAAGGAAAACCAGAGAAGTGTGGGTGGAGAGTGTCAGCAAACCCAGAGGAAAGAGGAAGAGAGTCTGTGAGGGGCAAAACACCCTGGGGAGTTCTAGGGAAGACTTGATTTCATGTTCCTGGCTCTAGAACACTCTCTCTCTTCCACCCTTCACTCTCTGAAGTCATTTAGCAAACTGGAGCAGTTTTCTTACAGAATGATGTCAGTCTGTCCTGTTTCTTAGAACAAGTTCAGTCATAGCCTTCACCTCCCTCATGTCCAGCGAGCACACACCATGGGGCTGGGGAGGGGGGAGACGAGCCTGCAGCCCTCACAACCGAAGACCCTGCTAAATTGCTAACATCTGTTGGCATGGCAGCATCCAGCCTCTAATTTCATTGTATAACACAGGAAGCAACAATCCATGCCCAGAGACCTACCACTGCCCACCCCCGCTGCCAGCTCCGCCTCAGGTTCCGCACTGCCCACAATGAATAGGTCCTATACGACCACCTCCGTGACAGGCTAGGTGGATGACCGGGATCCTAGAAGAGTAATTAGCAGAGACATCAGTCACCCCTTGCCTAGGTCTTATTCTTCCAACCTCTGCTTCCTTGGTGCTGGTGCTCAGCCAAGGGTATCCTGAGGAAGCATCCCTGTACCGTAAATCCGTGGACTCACGGATAATGAGAACCTCTTCAGAAGAGGGCTTGAAGAGTGAAGCTGGAACTGAACACCAGGGAGTCTTTTACATGATCTTTTCTACGTCCTGTCCCACAACTTCCTCTGTACCCCAACTATACCTCCTTTATACTCAATGTAACAGAAAAGAAAAATAGTAGAGAAGATTAATGAAACCAAAACAGGTTGATGAGATCAACTGAATTAACAAGCTTTAGCTATACTGACAAAGACAAAAAGAAAGATGATAAAAATTACATTTCCTTTGTTCGAAGCGCAATGAACATCCTGCTGGCACTTACACAGGCCCTTACACGTGCTTGGTCTCTACCTGGAAAGCCCTTCCCTCTGCTTCTCTGCTCTTTACCAATTAAATTTCAGTTCACCCCAGCTTTCTGCCTGGAGACATCATTTATCATTGGAGTGCAAATGCACTTGGATCCAGGAAGTCTTCTTGGACAGAGTTAATGATGAAATTAGAAATCAACAACAGTAAAAAAGAAAATGGGAAATTTCCAACTCTTTGGAAGTTAAACAATATATTTCTAAGTAAGTCACAGTTCAAAGAAGAAATCACAAGATAAATTATATATGTTGAGCTGAATAAAGAAAAATCAAAATTAATGAGTTGTAGCTAAAGTAGTGCTTAGAGGGAAATTTTATAGCTTTAAATGCCAATATCGGGGGAAAAAAAGAATAAAAGGTCTCAAAGCAATAACATAAACTTTCTCTTTAAGAAACTAGTAAAGAAAACTAAAAATAGAATTAACATATGACCCAGCAATCCCACTACTGGGCATATACCCAGAGAAAACCATAATTCAAAAAGACACATGCACCCCAATGTTCACTGCAGCACTATTTACAATAGCCAGGTCATGGAAGCAACCTAAATGCCCATTGACTGATGAATGGATAAAGAAGATGTGGTACATATATACAGTGGAATATTAGCCATAAAAAAGGTACAAAACTGGGTCATTTGTAGAGATGTGGATGGACCTAGAGACTGTCATACAGAGTGAAGTAAGTCAGAAAGAGCAAAACAAATATTGTATATTAATGCATATATATGGAATCTAGAAAAATGGTACAGATAAACTGGTTTGCAGGGCAGAAGTAGAGACACAGATATAGAGAATGAACGTATGGACACCAAGGGGGGAAGGGGGGGGTGGAGGGTGGTGGGATGAATTGGGAGCTTGGGATTGATATATATATACACTAATAGGTATAAAATAGATAACTAATGAGAGCCTGCTGTATAAAAAAATAATAAAATTCAAAAAAAAAGAAACTAGGAAAGGAAAAGCAAACAAAATTCAAAGTAAGCAAAGATTAGAGTAGAATTCAATAGACTTATAACAAATAAAGAAGTTGAATTAGTAATTAAAAATCTTCCCACCAAGAAAAGCCCAGGCCCAGAATTCTTCATGGGTGAATTTTATCAAATATTTAAAGTATAAATAATACCAATCCTTCACAAACCCTTTCAGAAAATAGAGGAGGGAACACTTCCAAAATCATTCCATGATACTGGTATTACCCTGATATCAAAACCAGATTAAAAAAACAACACAAGAAAACTATAGACCAATATCCTTCATGAATACAGATGCAAAATTCTAAACAAAATATTAGCGAGCCAAATCCATCAACATAAAAGAATTAAACACAATGAGCAAGTGGAATTTATCCCAGGAATGCAAGGTTGTTTCAACATTTAAAAATTGATCAACATAGTACATGATATTACTAGAATGAAGGATACAAACCACAGGAACATGTCAGTGGATGTGGGAAAAGCATTTTAAAATACCCACCACCCATTTGAGATAAAACTTTCAACAAACTAAGAATAGAAGAGAATGTCCTCAACCCGATCAAGAACCAACAGCTAACATCATACTTAATGGTGAAAGAATGAATACTTTCTCCCTAAGATCTGGAAGTTGTTTTCACCACTCCTGGTCAACATGGAGGGTCTAGCCAGTTCAATAAGGAAAGAAAAATAAAGTAAAGGCATCCAGACTGGGGGGGAAAAAAGAGTAAACCTGCCTTTATTCACAGATGACATAATCCTATAAGCAGAAAATGCCAAAGAATAGAAGAGCACTTGCATTGCTCTCGCTCTCACCCTTCTTCCCTATCTCTCTTTCTCTCTCTCCTAATAAATGAGTTTAGAAAGGTCATAGAAAGCAAGGTCAATATGCAAAAATCAATTGTATTTCTATAGACTAGCAGCAAACAATCTAGAAATCAAATTAAGAAAACATTCCATTCACAATAGCATCAAAAAGAAAAAATACTCAAGCAATTCAAGAGGTGCAAGTCTTGTACAATGAAAACTGCAAATCACTGATGATAGAAACTGAAGATTTAAACACATGGAGAAATGTTCCATGTTCGTGGAATTGAAGTCTCAATATTGTCAAGGCAGTTCTCTCCAAATTATCTATAAATTCAACACTATACCTATCAAAATCCCTGGAGGCTTTTTTTTTTTTTTGTAGAAATTGACAGGATGATCCTAAAACTTATATGGAAATGCAAGGGACTTCGAATAGCCAAAATTTTCGAAAAAGAATGAAGTACATGATTCAATTTCAAAGCTTACTATAAAGCTACAATGATCAAGATAGTGTGCTCATATAGATCAATGGAACAGAGTTGAGAATTCACAAATAAGTCCTTATATTCATGGTAAATTGACCTCTCAACTGCCAAGATAATTCAATGGAGGAAAGAATTGTCTTTTGAACAAATGATGCTGGGACAACTGGATATCCACATGCCAAAAAAAAAAAAAAAAAAAAAAAAAAAAATTTATATATAAAAAAAAATATAGACATTTACCTCACACCATGTACAAAAATTAACTCAAAATGGACCACAGATCTAAATGTAAGAGCTAAAACTATACAATTTCTAGAAGAAAATATAGCAGAAAAATCTTTGTGACTGATTGAGGAGCGTTCTTAGATACAATTTAAAAGCGTGATTCATAAAAGAGAAAGTTGATAAATTGTACTTCACCAAATTTTTTAACTTTTGCACTTTGAAACACACCAATAAGGAAAAAAATGACAAGTAACAGACTGGGAGAAAGTATTTGCAAATTATATATCTGATAAAGGCATTGGATCCAGAATATGTAAAGAACTTTTACAACTCAGTAGGATGACAAAAAAAACCAACTGAAAAAATGGGCAAAATATTTGAATTGACATAGTACTAACAAAGATATGTGAGAGAATGTACACTAAAAGATGTTTAACAACATTAGTTGTAGTAAAATTAAAACTACAATGGGATAACACTTCCCGCTCACCAGAATCGCTGTAATAAAAAAGACAGACAGTAAGTGTTGGAGAGAATTAAAACCTCTTCTAGCAGGGCTTTGTCTCCTAAGCAGTATGAGGTTAAGGGAAATTTCCCTCTGTCTTTGAAAAGTCTTCATTCTAACTCCCCAGCCTCTCATACATAGTCCCAGAACTCAGCAAGTGTCATTTAGTATAGTGGATGCTGTGGTTGTACCACCCAGATCCCTCTAAAGGTCTGAAACACTTACTCAGGGCCAGCTGCCAGGAGTATTATCAGCTGAAGGCTCACAGTTGCATCCCCCGCTGGGAGTTGCAGTTGACTGAAGAAAGATGCTTCATCCAAGGTTATGCCCTCATCCCCAGGGACAGCCTGCATCCAATGACTGGTTGATTCGAGTCCAAAGGTCCAACCCCCTTGCCACAATGGCAGACATCTCTACATGGCCATCCCAGCTTCAGAGCTCCCTGGGAGATTGGCTAAGGTCACTGTTGAAACTGTATGTATCACCATTCAACTTCTGCAGCATCCTGGTTCTCTTGTGCCCTCTCAAGTGTTGTTGAGATGACTCCCCAGTAAGCTTCCAAAGGCAAATCTCAGATTCAGTACATGTTTCCTGAGGAACTCAACTTGCAACATGAAACCAGCCAAGCTTCTCAATTTTCCAATCTGTTGCACCAGCCTCACATGACCATCTAAAGCCTTGCTGGGTTTCTCTTTCCCTCAGTAGAGACCCTCTGCAAGAACAAAGCCAGATCCTTAGTCTATGTCCAGAATCGGTAAATACCCCCAGCAAACAAAATGGCCACTCACCTCAGGAGAGCTCCTTCCTCTCTGGAATTCCTATTCATCTAGTCTTTGCTGCTTTCACAGCTCCCATATATCTTTAAACATATGATTTTTGTAATTTATCCATATT
Source organism: Neophocaena asiaeorientalis asiaeorientalis (assembly GCF_003031525.2). Taxonomy (NCBI): domain Eukaryota; kingdom Metazoa; phylum Chordata; class Mammalia; order Artiodactyla; family Phocoenidae; genus Neophocaena; species Neophocaena asiaeorientalis. The sequence continues at coordinate 1,561,676 of NW_020175049.1, forward strand.
TTTCTGGATGTTGCAGGGAGGGTGCTGGGCTGCCATGACCTACTACATCCTGTCTAGAAGTGGAAGTCTCTAGACACAGATTTTCAAAATTCCAAATGATACTACTAACTTTTTTTCCCTAACTTAATTGAATTGTAGTCAGAAAACTTACTTGTGTTATTCAAATATTTTAGAATTTTGATGAAATTATTTATGATCTAATATATAGTCAAATTTAAAAAAATATTTCATGTACTCTTAAAAAAATATGGATTCTCACTGTTGGATGCAATGCCCTCTTACATTCATGGGATCAAACTTGTTAATTGTTCTGTTCAAATCTATAGCCTTACTGATTTTCGTCTACTTGATCTGTTTCCAGAAGAAAAATAGTAAAACTTATCACTATGGTAAACTTGTCAATTTTCCTTGTAGTTCTCTCCATATTTGCTTTATGGATTTTGAACCAATGTTATTTGATACATAAAATTTCGAATTGTTATAACTTCCTGGTGAATTGAAACTTTTGAAACTTTAAGTAATGATTTTCTTTATCTCTAGTAACGCCTTTGCTTCTACTTTTACTAATATTAACAAAGCTATACCATCTTGCTTAGTTTTTCTCTGTCTCTCCTATAATTCCTTATTTAGATGTTTAAGTTCTTGTACTAGTTGGAGAATGGTGAATACTGACAAATTATTTCTCCCAGAGAACTACATTTCCAGACACTATGAATATATGGTTGAACTAACACAAATACATACCACCATTTTATCAATTACATAATAAAACAAAGTATCAAATATCCAAATATTGTTACACAGTTCAAAATTATATAAAATATTAGATGTCTGATCAGTTCATTAATAGAAATCCTCTTCTGTTTCGGTTGGAAAGACAAAAAAATATCACACTTAAAACAAAAATAATAGTAACTTCCAATAGGTATGGCGAAGAATTATAAGAACTTCAGAAATTTTTGAAATGTTTTAGCTACAAAATATCTTTACCTTTAAAGTTTACTAAATAAAAGGACCTATTCTATACATCCTGCACAAGACAAAGAGAACATGGAATTTCTAGTATGGAATCCTAAAAATATTCCATAGCCTCTTTCCATTCTGTCTTCAGGCCCTCCCCTCTAAAACTGCATCCCAAGTGTAAACAAAGTAACTGTAAGGCTTTCTTGTCTGAAGATATTACACACATATGCTTCTCTATGGTGTATATTTTACATGAACTTTCAACCAGAGGTGTGATCTTTTCCAAACTGGAGGTTTTCATAACAGCACAAAATGAGATTTATAGAAAGACATTAAATAATCACCATAAGTCTTGGTAAGAATTCAACAAAATCATTTGTTATACAAACCTGATGCATACTGGTACACGTGTGGGGTGGTAAACATAAAGGAGCAGACAAATAACCACATAGGTCTTACTTGCAATGTTTGAGATGACTGGAGGAATAAACCACATACGGTTTACAGTGCTGTTCCTAAATCCTAGGATTTTAATTCTGTATGATACCAAAAATATACAAGTATTGTGCTGAGTATTTTGGCACCTAATCTCTCAATTTCTTATATATTGTTTCTGGCATGGGGATAGTAGTAAGCCAAACAGAGAGGCTGCAATTCTGTCAAGCTTGTGGCTTTTCAGTGTTCCTATGGAGGCTTCATTAGACTTGTCATTCGTTAAGCCTAATATGTTGGCTAATATGTACAATAAATTAAGTCCTGTCTCAAGTTTGACTTCCAAGGCAACAGCATGAGGCAGGCAGCCAAGTTTTATTGAATGCAACAGTTGTTTCTATGACCACTAGAGTCTTTGAAGCGCAGCCACATTTTAGAACGGTATTTCTCCAAATACAAAAATTGCTTGCTGTTAAAAGCTCCACGCCGCTTTTGTCTTATAAACTGTACTGCATCTTTATTTTTCATTCCACCTTCAATTAGTGCCAGGGCAACAAGCACTGGAGTTCTCCCAAGACCTGCAACACAGTGAACAGTAATGCAACAACCAGGTTCTCCACGAAATTTAATGTTTAAAAGACTTAACCAGTCAACAATCTGGTTAAAGGGTGAGGAACCATCATCAAAGGGCCAATCCAGAACCTGGATACCTTCTTTCTCCACAAGAGCAGTGTCATAAGTTGCTTCACATACTCTTACTGTTGTGGTAACTCCGTATTTCTTAAGGTCCTCTATAAATTTGTTTAAGGTTGCACTGGTTGGATTGTGTGCAATAAGAAATCTCATGTTCCTGTATGTGACCTCACAGGAGTTGGGCGGTTCAGTGGAGCCATGTTATTTTAGTTTTTTAAAAAAAAAAACTCGATACGGTTACGAAAAAAAAATTAAATTTTTGAATGCAGAAATGATGTAAAGAAACAGAAGTCTACTCCAATATGCCCCACTCGAAATTCTCAATGCTCTGGATATGCAATTGGGAGTAACCGGAAATGAAATGAACCTCCTAACAAGAAGCCATCCTTCAGTTCATAATACTGAGTCAATGGAAAAGAAGAGCACCGAGGTTTACCCCATCCAGGTCGTAATTCCTGTAAAATGCTCTAATGATTTCAATCCCACACTTCCGTGTCCAGGATGACCGCGCCTATGGGGGCTTCTTGGTGGAGTAGCAACGAATTTCTACAGTTCACTTGTCCTCATAGAGGTCGTGCTGAGCCTGGCGGTACTCTCCGGGGCCCTTCAGAAACTCCATAAATGCGTGACCAAGAACACCACAGGAGGGACTTAGTTTTCTCATTAAAGACTGGCCTAATCATACCGCCGGTTCCGCGGTACAGGCGGCAGTGGCGTCGGCTGCTGAGGAGGGAGCTGTAGTGACCGTCGCAGAGCTGCGGCTGCAGCGCGGCTCCGAGCTCTACCCAGCACCGGCCTCGGGAGACCCAGTCCGCGCGCGCAGCCGCACGCGCACGCGCCTTAGCTCTCTTGCAGCGCAAGCCCTGCCTTTTATAGCCGGCGGGACGTGCGTTCCTTCTTCACCAATCTCGGCGGGGCGGGCCAAAACCCTGACAGCAAGGGCGTGGGGCCCGCCCCCCGCCCCCCGCAGACGTCACCACGGCCGCCGCGAGGGTTGAGCTTGTTGGCATAGGGAGGAGGGCTGCAGCTTGAACCTTCTCGCCTCCCCGCCTCCTGCTGGGGAGGAAAGAGGCTGAGGACGGACTTGAGGATGGGAATGGTGGGGGACAAAGCCTGGAAGAGGCTGAAGAGAGACGCAGGGGGGCCAAAACGGGCGGAAAAGGGAAGGTAGTGGAAGAATCCCGCCCATTGACTCTGCTATGTCTTCCTCCACTGGCTTCATGTTTTAGACATGTCATATTGCTAGGCTTTTTTTCAATTCGGTCTGACCAACTTTGTCTTTACTGAAGAACTTCGTCCATTTACATCATTTTATTACATTATATTGTCTTATTCTTTTATATTACAATGTTATTGCTATCTGCATCTGTTTTTCTCATATTTTGTGTTATCTGACCTATGTCTATATTTCTTTTTTTATCTTTTGATTTCTTTTGGATTAAGATTTTTCCTCCCCTAAATCCATATTTTCCTTCCACTGTTTTGGAAATTTGTAATTGTGGTTAAAACTTCTTAGCAGTTATTATAGTTTAGACACTGTTCTAAATCTAAATAGGTTTACATAATTTCATTTGATACAACAACCCTATGAATTAGATACTAGTATTTCCATTGTTAGAATGGAAACAACTTTGAAACCCTGGGCACAGAAAAGTTATTTGCCCAAGGTCACACGGCTAGTAATTGGCAGGGCTGAGATTGGAATTCTGGAATTCTGGACCTAGAGCCTCTCTCTAATATGTATGTCTTATTATATACCTTATTCCTATACTTTCAGTACTTAAATGGCTTAGAAAAATTCAAACATTCAAAATCTTTTCCCGGGACTTCCCTGGTGGTCCAGTGGTTAAGAATCCGCCTCCCAACGCAGAGGACATGGGTTCAGTCCCTGGTTGGGGAACTAAGATCCCACGGGCCGTGGGGCAACTAAGCCTGCACACTCTAGAGCCCACACACCGCAACTACTGAGCCCACGTGCTGTGGAGCCCATGCAGCATAACTAGAGAGTCCCACCAGCCACAACTACTGAGCCCGCACACCAGAACTAGAGAGCCCGCGTGCTCTAGGGCAGCTCGCCACAACTAGAGAGAAGCCTACGTGCCACAATGAAGAGCCCACATGCCACAACGAAGATCCCGCGTGCTGCAACTAAGACCTGACGCAGCCAAGTAAATATTTTTTTAAATATTTTCCCACCTCTTGAAAGAACTCAACATGCTTTAACTATTAATGTTGTCAAGTATATTTTTAACCCCACAAATTACATTGTTTATAAAGATCAGTGTTTGTTTAAATTTGCCCAATATGTCAGCAATTTCTTTGCTCACTATTTCTTCTTGCATCTCAACTCTTTCTTCTAAGATTATTCTCCATTATCTAAGAGCATCTTTTGGAGGTTCCTTTAGTTCCTATTATATGATCAACTTTGATGTTTTATATAATCTTGAAAATATGCATTTTCTCACTGTTGAAAAATACATTTTATTGTTGGTAGACTTTTTTGTTTTTTTTAATAAACTTTTTTTCTAAAATTCTTTTATTTTGCTTTCATTTCTAATAGTTCCACTGAGTATACAATTCTATATTGAAGATATTTGAAGATAGCCCTTTGAAGATATTCCTTGTCTTCAGGTTTCCTTTCTAACAACTTTAGAATTTTCTAAAATGTCTAGGCTTTGTTTCCTGGCCTATACTTGGTCCATAACAATAAAGCCCTATTTCTTCCTTCTTTCCTCTTCCTTCCTTCTTTGCTCTTCTTTTTTCCATCCTTCATTTCTTCTTTAATAACTCAGTCCACTACATGGAGGGGAGCAAGGTAGCTGTCTGTGCAGTAGGTGCGGACACAGAAGATACTGGAGTCGGGGGAGAGGGTGAGGAGGACATTCAAGCAAGGTGTGGGGGAGGTAGTTGCAGCCTAGTACCAGCTGTCAGGTCCCTGGCAGGGTGCAGAGGACATGTACATGGGGGGACAGCAGTGGCGATCAGAGATTACATAAGGGTTTAATCCAGTAAGATTACATAAGAGTTTATCCAGTACTACATTGAGAATAATGGGAATCAGGCATCTCACTGTCGGACAGGAGTTATAAATATGGAAAGGGAAAAAAAGTACAATTAGTTGTAGGATTTGGGGTTGGAATTGGTTGTATCTGTGTGAAATCATCATTTCAATATACAGATAAAGAAATACAGATGAGTATGAGAGTGTGTGTGTGTGTGTGTGTGTGTGTGTGTGTGTGTGTGTGTTTGAGTTCCTCAGCTTTATCTACAGAGAGCAGAGAGGGCCTGAAGCAATGACAACCCAATAGCAATGATGAGAACAATAGCACTCAGATCATGGTTTGTTAATACCATTCTTCATTTAAAAAGTCTCCTTGGGCGCAAGAGGGAAGAGATATGGGGATATATGTATATGTATAACTGATTCACTTTGTTATAAAGCAGAAACTAATACACCATTGTAAAGCAATTATACTCCAATAAAAATGTTAAAAAAAAAAAAAACACGTCTCCTTGGGGAAATGGCTGATTCCAGAGGTGGGGCAGAAAAAAATGAGTAGCCTGGAACATCTTAATATGACAAAGTTATGGAAGTGTTCAATAAACGATAGGAATATGACAAAAGGACATAGACCAAAAAGAGCACAGACCAAAGGAGGCTAAAGAAACCTGACAACTAAATGAAATACAGTATCCTAGATGGGATCTTGGAACAGCAAAAGGACATTGGGGTAAAACAAGTGAAATCTGAATAAAGTGTGAAGTTTAATTAATGGTAAAGTACCAATGTTGATTCCTTAGTTATGAAAGATGTATCATAGAAACAGATGTTAACAATGGGGGAAAGTGGGTGAGGAGTGTACGAGGAACTCTCTAAAACCATTCTAAGTTTTTTTTTTAATTATTTAAAACAAAACAAAAAACATAGAAGCCAGCTTAAAGAGCTCCCACTGATCACAATTTTTATATCAATGATAGGACTGTATTATTAGTCATTGAATAAAATAAAAATCCTTAAGTCTATACTACTATAAATAAATAAATAGGGAGAAGCAAACACTTTGCCTTATAGTAGAATGCCAGCTAATAAAGTAGCAGCAATGGTGGAATTAGAAAAGTCTGTATTTAGCAATCATCATAATTATGCATTTAGCAAAGAAACATCAATAGATGCTAAAACTAGTGGATGATACTCAATGAGGAATGGGATGTTACTTTCAAAACACCTACCATGAAATGCCAATTCGTTACAAAAGAAAAAACAACTTGATAGTGGTAAACCTGGCAAGCATCACTTAATCGAATGATCAAAGTTAACGTGACCAGTAATGGGACAGACTGAACTGGGTACCGCCTGATATAATGGAGTGCAAGGAACCTAGCATCACATCTGTGATATTCCTGGAAAAAAAAAACAAACGTATCAGCTAAATGTTACACATGATCATTGATTGGATCTTTTTGCTTAAAAGGACATTACTGGGACAACTGGCAAAATTTTAATTGAGTTTTTGGATTGTATGGTAAATGAGTGTTAATTTTCTGATTTGGGTGGTTATATTGTGGTTTTTATGGGAGAATATACTTATTTGTAAGGCATTATGCTCTAAAGTATTCAGAAGTGACGGCAAATGTCAGCAACTTGCTCTTACTTAGTTCTGGGGATGGGGGGGTGATATTTTTACCATTCTTTTATCTTCCCTGTAAGTTTGAAATTATTTCAAAAATAAAAATTTATCTCTAGCATTAATTTAAATGGCTTAGATCATAGGTAATTGCTTGATGCTTGCTTCTCTGAATTCCCACTTTGTGTTTGCCTCTAGAGACTTGTTTTGCAGCTTTACATTTTTTTAAGATTTAAAAAAATATCTTAGCTAGCATTGTTAGGTATTTTGTAGATTCTTCCCCCCAAAATTTCAGGATATGGCAGACTGGCAGTTGTCCACTACTATCCATTTCCCTCATATTTAGTATCAGCATTCCCTGAGTATTTCACTACACACACGGCCACCAAGCTAGAGACTTCATTCCCCAAGCTCCCTTGCAGCATGGTGTGGCCACATGATTAAATTTTGGCCAATGGGACGTGGACAGAAATAATGGTACCACTTCCAGGTTATACTACTTTAAAAAAAAAAAAAAAAAGCACACTTGCTCTCCTGCCCTTTTCTTCCTACTTGTTAGTTAGGAGATGATACCTGGAGCAGTTGTCTTGACCCAGTGGTGGAAACCACAGGAGAAGCTGGTACAGCCACCCTACTGTCTGGGTCTATGTACTTCTAGACTGTTTCTTGAGAGAAAAATGCACTTCTGTCTTGATTAAGCTACTAGTATCTGATCTCTGTTATAGTGCTACCCTAACTAATAAAATGTAAATGAAAGGACTGAGGTACCACCTGATTTGGGGGAAAGGGGAATAGAAGAAAAATAAAGACTCAAAACCAAAATAAAATGCTTCTGGTGCTGGCCAAGATGGAGTAAGGGCACTACGGCATTTCTCTTCAACTGACGTTAACTGAACAGATTATAAAAAGCAACTACCCGAGGACTCTGAAAAGGAAACACTAGCAGGGGGATTGTGTACGTAAATCAAAAGCTGAAGGATGACTGGCGTAGTGACGAATTTACTGGGGAATTTATTCCTCTTCTGGTTTGACCTGAAAGCAATCTAAGATCCAGAACGACACAGAAAGCCTAAACTCAAGAGAAAGCCCCTCTTTCTAGCCAGAGAAGCAGGAAGAGGGTTCCATATGAGCTAGAGTATAGAGGGAACGCCCTTTTTTCGCCCTCCCTGGTATGCCCCAAGACCAACTGCAGTCACGAAGCTACACAGTGGCAACAGGAATAGCAGCGGTGGTGGCATTCGAGCACCTAAGACCCTGAGAGGTCCTGTCTTCCTGGCCAGAGGAAGCAGGGAAAGGGACCCCGTGGTCAGAAGAGTGTGGGAGGAATCTCTGTTGCTTGTTTCTGTCTTGTCATCCACTAGCTCCCCTTGGAGAGAGCGAAGGGAGCTAAAACTCCAAGAGAAACTCTGGCTTTAAAGCCAGACGACTGGGAATAAGAGACTGGAGAATGTGAAAGGAATTCCAGAGAGGAGAAAACTGGAGAAAGAGATCCCCTAATTTTGTATACGAATCAGTACAAGTCTCAGGTTTACTCCCAAGCGGCACACGTGAAAAACAGATCCAAAGAAACACAGACTTTGACAATTGAACTGACATCACAACGACTACCCACAGAAGGTGAGATAGCACTTGCGTCCTGAACGTCAAGATTTTGCTTGCTCTAAATAAACACTTCATAAATAAATAAAGATCAACATTCTCCAGCGGATTTTAACAAGGTAGGGCAAATAGTTACCTTAGTTTCTTGGGGTACCTCAGAACAAGACAGTCTGGTTATGACAAGATCGGACCTAAACGTTCCTCAATCCCCTGGTCGAATACCATTATAATACTATCTTAACCACTAATGAATTCCAGCAAACTATGAAGTACTGTGAGAGGGAAAAAATAGGTTAAAACTGTGTTTATCAAACTGAAAATTATCTATTTACACTAGTAGGTTGTTAAATCAATTTTGTTCAGTCTAATCAGAAATTTTTTAATGAAATAAAATAGAAATTATCAAAATGCATTGCAGATGGGTAAATATAACCCTGTAAAACTTTTGTCTCAATTACACGTGTGGGCATAGGTTCTGTGTTTCAGTATGAAATGTATTTCCTTTACTGAGTCTTACTCAAAAAGTTTTGAAAACTACTGGAGTATGTGCTTTCTAACAGCCATTCCAATTCTCATCTCACTATTTTTATGAAGAATCAAAAAGGAAGGCAAAAGTGGACATAGTTCTCTAGAACCGAAAGGGCATTTTCAAAAGCAAAGTCCTACACTTTGCTCACTTTTGATAACTTGAGCTTGTTATAACATTGAAGGAAAGCCATCCAGAGCAGGAGCTCTTAACCTGTGGTCCAGGTGATCTAGGAAAACTCTAATTATATGCAAAATATTGTATATGAAAATGTGCATATTTTTAGGAAAGAGTCCAGATTTTCCATCAGATTCTCAAAAGAGTCTGTGACCGTCCAAAACATTAAAAGCCACTGAAATTGGGCATCCTTTGATACATTAAGCTGGTCTGGCAGTGCCATAGTTCCAGAAATGACAGAGTTTGGTGATAGTAATTCAAATTGATTTAGAAAAAGACATTCTAATTTGAGTGTGGCCTCATAACAAGTTTGAGCTAAAACAATATTAGCAGTTAAGATCAGTGAAAAAGATATCAAATTAGGAAGACTTGCTCAAAAAACAAAAAAGACTGTGCATTCTTTATTGTATGAAATCAACTGTTTTAATGAAAGACTGTAATAACATTTGATTCTTAAAATGGTTGAATGATTTTTTAAAATTAGGTTTTATAACCTAACTCACATAACCATGTCTCCATCTTAGCGTCAATAGACAGGAGCACAGGGCTTTTTTTTTTTTTTTTTTTCTTCTGGCTGCACGGTATGCGGGAATCTTAGTTCCCTAACCAGGAATCAAACCCAGGCCCTCTGCAGTGGAAGCACGGTGTCTTAACCTATTTCTCCTTAAAACCTCAGCTTAGGCCTCATCTTTTCCAAAAGCTTTCCCTGTCAGGCTAACCTGACCGCAAGGACTCCACCTTACTCTTCCATAGCAAGAAATGCAAAGCGCTATCAGGTATCTACCTTGTTACAGGGAGATTTTCTAGTCCCATCTCCCCTCTGCACTACATGGTGAATGCTCTGAAGGCAGGCAGGGACTGATGAGGTCTTAATCTCCAGGTCACTAGCTTGGTGCCTGGCACACAGTAAGAGTCAGTACTGCTACCCGTGGTAATAAATTATAAGTCAGTTCCTACAGTAAAAACGTCTATGAAGTTAGATCTTTTCACCACCTAAACATATCAAAATTGCCTAAAGTCTTTTTTTTCTTTGACAAGGTGGTCTACATTTTTAAAAAATATTCATACAATACTATTATAGTGATTTATTATATATTAGAGACAGAGAAATACTCCAAGGATGTAGCAGGGATGAACTTCAAGCAAATCAAGCAGTCGTGGGGAAAGGCTATTGTTTTAAATATGGCTTGGTGGGGATGGGACCTGCATGGAGGGATCTTCTGAGGAAATGGAAGGAAGTAGTAATGTAGGGAGTGGTGGGGGTAGGTTCCAGACAATTCCAGTCACCAGGGAGCATACTTGTTTCCATAGAAAAAGATAACATTAGCAACAAAATTTGCCCAATATCAACTTGAGTAGACTACTTTCCCCTTAACCATTCAGGGCTCAAAACACTCCTATTTTGTATCTGGAGTAGGGCAAAACAATGTCTCGATATGGCACGTAGAAAGCAAAGCGTCTAAGGGACTTTCTGGCCAGCTTTCGTATCTCAGAAATCTAGACATCACTCTGCTTTGTTAACTGTTGCACCTGAGGTGGTAGGACAGGGCAGGGAGAGGAAAGACAAAGGGTGGAGGCAAATGAAGCAAGCTGTGTTTGAGAACACATACACCTGAACTGAAAACCAGTCCCTCAACAGGAAGCTATTCCTCTTCCACCACACATACAGCTTAAGAATAGATGCAAGGGAAGCAATGAGAGAAGAAGATGGACCCTGGCAAGGCAGCCAGGCTCCCCTCACAGGACACAACAAACCTACAGTCGATCGTGGTGCAGAAATGCCTGGACGGTGGAACAGTTGGCCGGAAGATCACCAAGGGAGAAATATTCCCTGAGGTCCCAACAAGTCCCGGGTGTGTTATCAGCTAGAAAATTCAACAAGCATTGCACTGGCCACTGGAGGCAAATGGCCTAACCTACCTTTGGGAGGGTCACACATCCCCAGGCCTGGAAAAATCGAGGGTTGGGGGAGGGGTGGTAAAATTCACCACTATGGGGCTTCCCTGGTGGCGCAGTGGTTGAGAGTCCGCCTGCCGATGCAGGGGACGCGGGTTCATGCCCCGGTCCGGGAAGATTCCACATGCCGCGGAGCGGCTGGGCCCGTGCGCCATGGCCGCTGAGCCTGCGCATCCGGAGCCTGTGCTCCGCAACGGGAGGGGCCGCAACAGTGAGAGGCCCGCGCACCAAAAAAAAAAAAAAAAATTCACCACTATGAATCGTTATTCCCAAACACGGAGAAAGTATTTATTACGACACTTCATTATAGGTGAGGAAAAGATGAAGTTTCTTAGACAAAGTCACAGAGGGAGTGGCAGGGCTGGGTCAGCAACACCCCCTCAGCCAGAATGAAGCTGAGCGCGCCTCCCAGGCCTGACTGCGGTTGTCTGGGGCGGGATGGGAGGAGGACAGGTGGGGAGAACCTGTCTGTAGGAATTCCTCTACCCCTGAAAGCACCCAAATGGCACAATAATTTTTTCTCCTCTAAAGTACAAATATGTAGTTTCACCATCACCCCTGCACGTTTAAAAAAGAAAAACTTTCCCTAGGAAAGGCAGGCCCAGACGTTGGGTTTTATACAAACAGCAGGGAGCCGTGCACGTACTTATTCAGGGGCCACAGGTTGCTCGTGCCCACGTTGAAGGGTCGCCTCTGGCACTGCTTGCACCGCCGATACTTCTCACACTGGTCCAGGAGGAAGAGCTTGCTGGAGGCCCTGTGGAGAGGCAGAAGAAGGGGTCATTCGCCGGCATCCCCGAGTCCTTACTGGGCGCCTTGCCTGGAAGCCGGTGCAATGGAAGGGATACAAAAGAAAAGTCACACCTGGTCCCTGCCCGCCAGGAGCTTACGGCCCACCTGTGATTTCCCACCTGCAGTCTCTCCCCTCTACGCTGCTACCTGCTGCTTGCCCCAGGCCGGGCGTCTCCTGCTTCTCCTCCTTCCCTAGTGAATAAAAGGCTCTGCATGGTGCCTTCACAACAGTCTGACCCCAGCCCTCCCCCCACACCCACGTAAACCCTCAGAGAACACAGGACTTGCCCAAGGTCACTCAGCCAGCGTGAATGGGGTGGTGACTCCAAAGCCTCAGTATTTGTGGCTTTGTCCCGTGGATGCGCCTTTACCTGTCAGGCTTCCCCAGCAGACAGCATTTGAGAGGGAGATCAAGCCATTAAGCTGCTGGTTAACACCCCAGCAGACAATGAAGCGTAGACTTCAATGGAAAGTCCCAGGGGGCCAGAGGCCTCTGGAGAGTTAAGGGCAGGAGAGGAAGTGAAGCCGTAGAAAAAGAGGATGAAAGCAGCTAGAAGCAGAGATGAAGGGATGACAGTGACTGGTTTTCCACTTCAACAGTTTTTCTTGATTGTGCAGGATGTGCACAATCCCTGATGTGTTCCCCTACGTTATCAAAATTTCTACACGGTGGGATTCTGTAAAAAGAAGCATCAATGACAGCCTTCAAAGGAAAAAGGACAATCTTGGGAGATTGGGATTGACATATATACACTAATACGTATAAAATAGATAACTAATAAGAACGTGCTGTATAAAGAAAATAAAAATAAAATAAAATTCAAAAGAAAAAGGACAATCTTGGCAGTAGGCAGGGCAAGACCTACCTGGCTTGCCTTGGCGATGGGACCGAGTATCGAGCTAAACTGCATACAGGTGAACCTTGTTTTTGCTTCTGCTTTGTTTTCTTTTTAACACCAACCAATTCCTCCTTCCTATGTGCTGTCCGCTTGAGTCCCTGCCCACAACTTGGCCTAGGTCTTCAGGTGAGAGGACTGCTCTGCTGTGTCCGTGGAACAGCTGGGCTATCCTGCCACTCAAGGTTATGTCATGTCTCCTCTACCCTTTATCACCATGTTAGCCAAGCCTTCTTCCAAAAGCCAACTAAAATCTCCCTCCCTGACACTAATCTCATTGCCTTCTACCTTCTTTCCCACAACATTGAGAAAATGGCTTGAAATACCCATGAGAATTTCCCTTCCTCTTCCCTAGGCCAAACAACATCACTTCTCCTTTGGAACTTATTTTCCACATCATCTGTCATACTTTCATTGTCACAAAATATGGGTTCTACCCATTAGAAAGACAGGTGAGAAATGCCTTAAAATCTAAAAGGAAAAGGAGAGTTTCAGATCAAAATCCACTATAACAATTTTTTCTATGATAAAAATTTGTTGATAATTGGCATATTAAATATGATTTTGGTATATTCAGGTTTTAATAACATTTGATTGCCTAGACTTTGTTTCTTCAAGTTTTCAACATTCTATGAAATCATACCTTCCATTTGAAAAGTATTTTAATTTTTTAAAGTATAATAATTTTCCAACTCTTTATTTGATCCCCCAAACTCCTGTGTTAGCCAAGCCAGGCAAATGTTTACTTTCCCCATCTTAGAAATAAGAAAAGTTAGGCAAAAAGATTAGCTGCCTCTCCAAAGTTAGTGTTAATTCTCCAAAACATCTGGATTCCCCAACTCTAGATTGTAAATAGATAGTTGGGGAAAGTGAGCATGGATATAATACATTTCAGGAAGACGTTCTTGGTTGGGCATCTCACTTTTCCAATTGCCAATCTTACCCACAACCCCTTGACTCTGCTCTTACGAGAGCATCCCATAAGCCTTAGATGTGTTCAGACAGAAACACTTTCTTCCTATTTCCAACTAATTATCTCCAAAGAGAATTCCCACCCTCCTTCCCACACAGCCCCAGGCCTCCCTAGCCTCCACAAAACGAAAATGAAGCTACTACACAGAGGCAATGATTAGGGCAGAGATGGCAAATATATAACATGCAACACAGCATTCTCCATCCCATGTCCACAACAGACATTTCTGACATACCATAGCAGTATTTCCCACTGAACCTAGAATTCTTTTCTCACAAAGGTCTCTAGGCAGCCACCCCTAATAAACTGACGCTGACACTTAAAACCTATCTGCCATCCCTGATTAGAGGAAGCTAACAAGATGCAGAGGGGATTTTCAGGTGCAATCAGCTACTACCGCTCGAAAGCCTTCTCCTCCAGGTCCCGCTGCTTCTTCAAGACAGCACTCCTTTCCCAGTCATCCTGTAAGTTTTGGTAGATTCTGCTCACTCGCTCAAGCTCAGCATTTCTGTCTGCCAAGTGCCTAGAGAGAACAGAAGAGTCTGAGATTCCATTCATAATACTGGGAAGGGCGTGCACCAACCTTAGGAGCCCCATTCCTTTCATGCTAAGTTAAACAGAAAACCTGGTTTTGTTCGCCACTCTTAGACTAAGGGGCATGAACACTGTAAAAACATAGCGAAACTCCTAGCAAATAATTTGTGGGTCTAGGACCTTTCATCTTCAATCCTGGTTTAAATTAGCAGGATTAAAACCTTTTCCCAATTAACACATTCAGCCTTTAAAGCCATCAATTTCCTTTGAGACTAATTTAACTGATCTGAAGATTCATCTCAAATGGATTTCCTATACTTTGCTTCCTTCCTTTCAGTCCAGCCTCTCAGCTGTCAGTAGTCCGCCCACCAGTTCTGCCAGATGTTTTACAAAACAAAGCAGACAGGTGTATGAATGAATGGTTAGAAAGGGGGAAAGAAACAGAAATGACTAAGCAAAAGACAATGAAATCGATAAAATATCTAACGTTGTGAAGAAGAGTAAAAAAAAAAAAAAAAAAAAATGTTTGGGGAAGGT
>NW_020175049.1:1576588-1689883 GCF_003031525.2 Neophocaena asiaeorientalis asiaeorientalis
AAAAAAAAAAAAAAAAACATGTTTGGTGAAGGTCACATCATCAAAGAAATGACTGCAGTATAATATCTCTCTTCAAGCACAGTGTTCCAGCATTCCCAATGTTAAGTGTTTCTATTACTGGTCTCTAAACATGTAGTCACTGCTCTATGAATCACCTTAAACCTGGTTCAATATAAATGTGTCTATTTCTTGCCAAACTGAAACTCTTACAGTCAGTTCTCATTAAATTCTAGAAGGGACTTCACTAAATGTGACCCTTGATTTAGCCTGCCTGCTCTGAAGGGTCTTGTGTTACAGGTACCAACCGCCACTAGGTGTCAGGACCCGCCGATAAAATACTGTAATGTGCTCTGTGCTGGTTCACTTATTCTAAAATAGCATGGCCCCATTATCCTCTAACAAGCGTTGATTCAGTAGCTATTGTGCGGTCATTATAAAGATTAAGTAGGATAATATACAGAAAGCGCCAATGCCTATCACATAATGGGAGTTCAACGACAGAATGGTACCTATTATATATATTTTTTCATAACCTTTTTTATCTTTTCACCGTTTTTTAAAATTGTAGTTTAAAAAAAAAAAATGCATAGGGGCTTCCCTGGTGGTGCAGTGGTTAAGAATTGCCTGCCAATGCAGGCGACACAGGTTCAAGCCCTGGTCCAGGAAGATCCCACATGCGCGGAGCAACTAAGCCCGTGCGCCACAACTACTGAGCCTACGTTCTAGAGCCTGTGAGCCAAAACTACTGAGCCCACATGCCACAACTACTGAAGACCAGGCACCTAGAGCCCGTGCTCCACAACAAGAGAAGCCACCACAATGAGAAGCCCACACACCGCAATGAAGAGCAGCTCCCGCTCGCCACAACTAGAGAAAGCCTGTGCGCAGCAACAAAGACCCAACGCAGCCAAAAATAAACTAATTAATTAAATTAAAAGAAAAAAAACGCATAATATTGACTATCTTAACCATTTCTAAACATGCAGATATATAGTGTTAACTATATCCCCACTGTTGTGCAATCAATATCTAGAACTCTTTTCACCTTGCAAAACTGAAACTCTAAACCCATTAAACAACGACTCCCTATTTCTCCCTCCCCCAACCCCTGTCAACTACCATTCTACTTTGTTTCCATGAATTAGACTACTCTAATTACCTTATATAAACAGAGTCATACAGTATTTGTCTTCTTTTTGTGGCAGGCTTATTACTTAACATAATGTCCTCAAGGTTCATCCACATTGTAGCATGTGCCAGAACTTTCTTTCTTTTTAAGGCTGAGTAATATTCCATTGTATGTGTATACTGCATTTTGTTTATCCTTTCATCTGTGGTTGGACATTTGAGTTGCTGCTATTTCTTAGCTATCATGAATTATGCTGCTATGAACATAAGTGTGCAAATACCTCTGAAAGATCATGCTTTCATATCTTTTGGATATATACCCAGAAGTGGAATTATTGAATCACATGGTAATTCCACTTTTAATTTTTTGAGGAACCACCACTGTTTTCCATAGTGGTTATACCAATTTACATTCCCACCAACAGCATACAGGGTTCCTATTTCTCCACATCCTTTCCAATGCTTACTATTTTCTGTTGTTGTTTTTTTTTTAATAATAGCCATCCTAACACATGTGAGGTAGTCTCCCTCTCTCTCTCTCTCTCCTTTTCCCTCTCTCTCTCTCTCTCTCTCCCTCTTTCCTTGTCAGTTCTAGTTTCCTTTATCGTTCCTCTTTACATCATATATATTCACATCTTAATGGTTTTAACTAATACTGAATAGACAATTTTCTTCCTTCCTAATCTTTTGAATGGTCTAAAACAAGTACTTGTTAAATGTTTCATGGTGTATGTGGTGTAAGAAAAATATATAATTGTTCTTGTTTTGGACATTTCACAAGGCAATTAAGCCACAGATATTATAATCCAAGATAAATGATAACACATTTTATCTTTGTATTTATGAAATCTTATTACACTATTCTGCAAATGTATAAATGTTTTCTTTTCAGAAAAAAAACATAGAAAAAAAAGATAGCCATCTTATCCATGTATGTCACACTGATATATATATCCTAAATAGTGAAAGACATTTTCTTACATCTGCATAGGTGTTTTGCAGGGGAAAACATGAACAATTTGCTGACTGCTTACTCCATTCGGACTTCCATAGAGTTGGCATTCCAGCATTCTATATTACTGGAATTAAATTATTAAATTGTGTAATATAAACACAGCCGTATTTTAAATCTCACATTCCTACCCTGCCACCTTTATTCACTGGAGTAGAGAATCCCTGTGTCACAGGTTTACATAAGTAAATATTCAATAAAACATGGAATACCTCTTATCTTGGAGAGGCACACATAGAGTTAAATGTTAAATGACCTCTAGTTCCAACAGCACAAATGATGACAGCTGACAGTTGAATAAGGGTCACCCCCACACTCTCACAGAGCATGGAAACCATTTGTTAATGAGCAGCTAACTCTCTGTGGTTTTGATTTGTATTTCCCCAGTGATTACTGATGTTGAGAATCCTTTCATATGCTTTTTGGCCATTGTTATACAATTCTTTAAAGGATAGGTTTAAAAGTCAGTTTACTTTAAATGCCTAGAAAGTAAGAACACGAAGTAAGATTAGAGGGGAAGCAACTAGGATTCTCCCAAGACTGCTGGTGGAAGCAAATTGCTGTACCTTTTTAGAAAGCAAAGTGTCAGTATCTGGTAGTATTTAAAATGTGCCATACACTTGATCCTGCAACCCCACTTTTAGGAATTTATCCAGTAGAAACAAAACAACCAGTATAAGGAAAAATAAGAAAAATGCTTAATGCAGAATTATTGTAATAGCAAAATACCTGCAAAGAAAGTGAATGTTCATCAATGGTGCAAAAGTTAAACTATATAATCCATATTATAGATAGTATGCTGTTATTAAAGAAAAATGAATTTCATATATAGGTACTGACCTAAATACAAATTAATGACACATTATTAGGTTAAAGAAAGGTTGGGTTGCAGAGTAGTATGTAAGATTTCACGGGCCTCATTTTCATTTACAAAAATGGAAGGAAAAATATATATGTGTATAATGTTTGAATATATTTATAAAGAACAGGAAAAAATGTAGAAGGCTAAACTTAACACTGACTACTCAGTAGGGGAGATTATTAGCCTTATTTTTTTAATCTCTCCACTAACTGACTTAATGAGCATGAATTGTAATATTTTTTTAAACAGAAGCAGAAAAGTTTAAAGCAAAAAAAGTAAAACAAGTAAAAATACTTCAGCAGGCCTGTTTGGATCACACAGACTACGTCATTCCCTCTGAAAGAAAGTGACCTTCTAGTTGCCACAGGAAGACCTAAGATCACATCTTGAGATGGACCGAGGATGGGGAAGTTGGGAAAGAAAAGAGAAGAGAATATGGAATAATCAGTAAAGGATATAGAAACAAAAGACAAGGATCTAATCCATATAAAAACGGGGGTTTACAACCAGAACTCCAACAAAAGAGATCACCAGATAACGACCATAGTTTGTATTTGATCAGAGCTCTGAAGTTTCCAGAAATGCTCTCACATACATAATCTCATTTAATCGTCATAGTGAGGATAGGCAGGGGGGGTGTGATATCCTTATTTTTCATATGAGGAAAAGAGAGCTCAAAGACCCCATGTGTGATATGGTCCAGGTCACACAGTCTGGAAGTGACAGAGTTTAAACCCTCCTAACTCCATGTTCAGGAGAACAGCCAAAGAAGCTAAGGAGCAGAGGAGGAAACTGCAATAATCTCCGCAACACATGCAAAGGGTCCCAGATCTGGCTGTGGCAGCATGCTCGGAAAGGCAGAGCCACTGCCGGGCAAGGGGCAGCTGTTTGCTATGAAACAAGCTCCTTACAAGAACTTCATTTGACCCTTGGAGGTAGATATTAACCACCTTGGAGGTAGATATTAGTATTCTCCCTAATAGCTGATAAGGAAACCAATGCCCTCAGGGGGCTGTAACCTGCCCAATCCCACACAACTAGTAAAATGGCAGAACCACATATCAATCTATCAGAATGGAGACCGGAAGTGGTCTTGGAGACCCCAGGTATTCATCCATTCGGTGAAAGATCATGGAGAGGTGGGATGGGGGATCCCAGGGAGGGGCAGGAGCAGCCTGGGAAGCAGGGGTGCACTTGTGGGGCTTGGGGCAACAGCTGTTAATCAAGTATGGAAATATTTCAGTATTTTAGCAAACAGTACAGACATACAAGTATACATTGCCCTGGGCTGATGCAAGACTCAGTCCCCCATCTGATTTGACTCCAAAAGCCATGCATTTAACTACTCTCACCTCTCTACCCCAATCCAACCCCACCCTTATCACAATATCCTCCCACCTTCACCCAATTATTCTACTCATATATTCCGGTCTGAACCTACTTGCTATAGAATATAACAGATCTTTGCACCACCATCCCACTGACCATTTACAAAATTTATAAAATTTTAATATAATAACTTTTTTCTTTTTATAAGTACAACTGCTTTTCTAAAAGAGGAGTTTCCTTTGAAGAGAAGCCCTCTTGGAACTCCTGAGAACTTTGATCAAGTATCTGAAAATTGCTGAACATCTACAAAGAAGAAACTGTAGTTCTCTGTGGCAATCAGAGGGTGGAAGCGGGAGAGTAGGAAACATGGGAAATGGGAAGACAAGAGGAGCCCAGGAGATGTTACAAGGCTGAGGGCTGGTCAGGATCTTAAAAACATTCCCCATTTGTGGGGTAACCAACGGGTACTTTAAAACAGTGGATGTCTGTTGTTTGAGTTTAAAGGTATTGTGCATTGCTATGGCATAAAGTCCTCCTCTGCCTACCCTGACACCTTCGGCACCCCTGCACCAGCAAACATCAGCACAGCTTCTCTGAAGAAGGGGTTTAGAGGAGGTTGAGAAAGGGCCTCAGTTTCATGTTTGTGTCCACTTGAGCAGGACAGCACATTTGTGGCTCACATTGTATTTCCAGGTGACAGTGCTGGGGTGGACAACTCTTTTCAGACATTGTCCTGTAAAGGGAAAGAGAACTGTGGAAAGGTAAGTAGAGGGAGAAGTGGGATCGAGAGAGTTTGTTTGTAACTTATGGTTAGCAAAGGGGAAAGGGGGTGGGGGAGGGATATATTAGGAGTTGGGGATTAGCAGATACAAACTGCTATAAAGAAAATCGATAAACAACAAGAGAACTATATTCAACATCTTATAATGAACCATAATGGAAAAGAATATGAAATAAGATAATGCATTTGGAATTAATTATTGTTTATCTTACATTATATTTGTGTATAAATATGTTTATATACACATGAATACATAATATTCTTTTAAAAATGAGTTTGTTTTTAATTTAATAACTTTTTTGGGGGGGGCCTCTCACTGTTGTGGCCTCTCCCGTTGCGGAGCACAGGCTCTGGACACACAGGCTCAGCGGCCATGGCTCACGGGCCCAGCCGCTCCGCGGCATGGGGGATCTTCCCGGACCGGGGCACGAACCCGTGTCCCCTGCATCGGCAGGTGGACTCTCAACCACTGCGCCACCAGGGAAGGCCTAATTTAATAACTTTTCTTCATAGGGTGAATTGTGGGGATGAAACGAGATAAAGCACATAATAAGCTTAGAATAACATTTTGCACATAGTAAGTCCTCAATGTGTTCACTATCATGATTGCTTCTCTGGAGGGGAGGGGAGGAGGAGGAAGGATCCAGGGTGTCTTACTCTTTGTGTGCCCTCTGAAGCATCAACAAATCCCACTTTTGGTCCACCAGCTGGTTCAAGATGGCTGTCTTCTTGTGGTTAGCAGCTGCCTCCATCTGGTGCTTCATGTAACTCTGCTCTCTCTTTCGCTTTTCCACCATCGGCTCACCCTCCTCCTTACCAAAGATGGGCTCTGAAGAGTCTGGCTCAAACATGGGCAGCTGGGGGCGTTTGTTCTTTATCTGAAGCAGGGACACACATAATGCACATGATAATTATACCAGGGAATAGACTTAATGCACAAGGCCGTAGCATAGTAAAAACCAGCACCTCAGAGGAAAGAACAAGGGCCTCAGAACCACCAAATGGATAACACATAAGAGTATTCGTAACGTTACAGGATTTATACATATTTTTAGAATGCTATTGAAACCCCAAAAAAGTTTAAAGGAATAATTGGCCCTTACCTGTGCATCCAAAGCTCTCTTGTAACACTGTGTTTCTTCCATCTTATCTTTTATATATTTGGCTCTTTGCGCAGCAAGTCTGGCAGTTATGAATAAGAGAAGGTGGGACCACAGTTTGTTATAGAGTGTTTAGTAATACAGATTAACATCAACAAAACATGTTTAATAAATATTAATAGGAATAAGAGCCTGATGAAAAGTGATATTTCCTTCTAGGAGCTTTCATTTTAAGAAAGAAAAGAGTAATTCAAATCCATAGGCTAGTGGACAATGTGTTGGACAGGGATGGATGGGCAGGTATAAGCAAGTGACCAACCATACAGTCCAAATGCACTACCATTGAGACAGGCACCCCTCCTCCCCCCATGCTTAAAAAAATCTAGATAGGAAAGCAGGAAGTGTCTCTGCATGCAATACAGTGACTCATCATAAGATTCCTTTTTAAGAAGAGCGGTCTTTCCTATTATAAAATGAATCTATTATATGCAACCTCCACATGATCTGTAAAGTGAATATAATGGAACATATGCATTTTATGGAAATAGCTTTTTGGTCACAGAAACTAGATTCTTATTTGTTTTAGGAGTTTCTCTCACACCACAGTAGCCTCCTTAATTGCTCTCCTGACCTCAGTAGCAGAAGTATGGCCCACTTAGGCATGTTTGAACTCTGTGGCCCTGACCCTATCCCAGGCCTCAGATAACCCAAGCAGGACCAATCAGATTCTCTTTCCTGAAAATTTGGAATTGAGACTGAAATTCGTCCAACTGTGAGCTGGAATACAGACAATGTCAGCTAAGGAGCTGGGGTGTGAGCAGACGGAAAGCTTTTTTTATATGGGTTTTAGTTCCTGGTTCCAGTCTTCCTGGGTCCCCCATACATTCCTGCCCTCAGGTTCCATAGGACACCCTTCATACCTATAATACAACTCAGTTTTGCCTTGAGGTTACCTGGGAATAGCTGGGAATGAAGCCTGCTCAAGACAAGTCCCTTCCTCCGTCTACCAAGATTAGCGATCACAAAACAATACAAAATGATACTGTGTAATTAAAATGATTATAGACAGCAATCATTACTCTAATGATTACTCTAACAATGCTGGCTTTTCCATGTTTCTAACGAAGTGTTAGGCTATGGTACTGGCTGCTAGCTGGGTTGGTTTGCTCAGTTGGTTACAGTTGTGCTAATGAAACTACCAACGCTGATCCAATCCCACGTGGAAAGAAGCATCACGTGAACATTCCGAATCCATTTTCCAGAGCACGTCTGGCTAGACTCACTCCTCTGCCAGCTGCACTTGTTCCAGGCGGTCCATCATCTCTCTGTTTTGTCTTTGCTTCATGTCCTTTTCCCGTCTGTGACCAATTTGTTTCAGGAGACTTTGGGAATATTCCTCTTGCTTAAAAGCATTAATCTCAGGACTGAGTGGCCGTTTATAAAACAAGAAGGATTTCTAGAATAAAAGAGAAGCAACTCATTTATTCTAGAATACTGAAAAGCAACAAAGAATAAGGGTAATCATTCAGAAGACTAAAATCAATCAGAAAGCCTTGATTAATTGATAATGTGTGCCCAGACCTCAACACATTGACCAGCTAGTGACCCACAGAATCATATGAGTACGCTCAGGGATGAATCTGAGCAGAACTGACCAAAGCCCCATCACTGAGAGGGAGATGAAAAAGGACTTCACGGAGTAGGCCCTCCGCTAGTACTTACAACTTGCATACTGAAAGGAGGAGGAATTCTGAGTGAGTGCAGAAGCATGAGCAGGGACTGCGAGGAAGTGGAAGAGGGAAAACTGAGCTCCTGCTCTGAGCCTAACCACGCTAGACACTGGGAACCCAGCCGTGATCAAGAACAGCGATCCACAGAGAGCCTCACGCTCACTGAGCCTGCATGCTGGTGCACGAGACAGACAGCCAACAAGCAAACCACACACAGATAATTTAAGGTAGTGATAGGTACTATGAAGCTCTTCTCATAGCGAGTGTCCAGGTGGGAATGGGGCTAAACTGGTTATTAGGGAAGGCTTTTATTAGGGAGGTGACTGAATCACCTCCACTGCAAATATCAGGGGACCGGTGTCCTATACAGAAGGATCAGCAAGTGCAAAGACACTAGATGGAAACAAGCAGAAAGAAGGTCTATGAGGCTGAGGCATAGTGAGCAAGGGGAGAGTAGAGCAGATGAGCTCAAAGAGGGAGACAGGCCAAACCAGGAGGACTTGATAAGTCAAGGTAAGGCGTTTGGATTTTATTTTAATTCAGTGGAAGGCCATTAGAGGCTTTAAACCAGAGAATGATCTGTTTTGGTGAACAGTTTTACATAATTTTTTTTTTTTCCCGGTACGCGTGCCTCTCACTGTTGTGGCCTCTCCCATTGCAGAGCACAGGCTCCAGACGCGCAGGCTCAGCGGCCATGGCTCACGGGCCCAGCCACTCCACAGCATGTAGGATCTTCCCAGACTGGGGCACGAACCCATGTCCCCTGCATCGGCAGGCGGACTCAACCACTGCGCCACCAGGGAAGCCCATTGGTAACAGTTTTAAAAGATCACCTTGGCTGCTGTGTGGAGAACAGATTGTAGGAGGGCAAGCAGAGAGCCTGACTAGGGAAGTAGTGCAAAAGTTGGGCTTTCTGGGACTTCCCTCGTGGCAAAGTGGTTAAGACTCCACGCTCCCATTGCAGGAGGTCTGGGTTCGACCCCTGGTTGGGGAACTAGATCCCACATGCATGCCACAACTAGAGTTCACGTGGGGCTTCCCTGGTGGCGCAGTGGTTGAGAGTCCGCCTGCCGATGCAGGGGACCCGGGTTCGTGCCCCGGTCTGGGAAGATCCCACATGCCCAGAGCGGCTGGGCCCATGAGCCATGGCCGCCGAGTCTGCGTGTCCAGAGCCTGTGCTCCGCAACGGGAGAGGCCACAACAGTGAGAGGCCTGCATACCGCAAAAAAAAAAGAGTTCACGTGCCACAACTAAGGAGCCCACCTGTCACAACTAAGACCCAATGCAACAAAATAAATAAATAAAAATTTTTTTTTAAAAAAGTTGAGCCTTCTAATGTGACTTGGATTAGGGTGGTGACATTGATGATGAAGAGACATAGAGAGATATTGGATAGCTTTTGGAGGTGAAGGCAAGTGGGCTTGCAGATGGTTGGATGTGGGTGACTGAGGAGTAGTAGTCTAGGATCACTTTTAGGTATGGGGTTCATACAACTGTCTGGCTGGTGATACCACTTGCTAAAATGGGAAGGCTGGGAGAAGAACAGTTTGAGAAGGGGAATCAAAACTTCTGTTTTGGCCTTTTCACTTTAAGGTACCTACGGTTATAACAAAGAGGAGATACAAAGTAGGCAGTAATAGATATATAATGTGGACCTTATATCTATCTAAGAGGAGAGAGAGAGAGTACCTAAAGCTCAAAAGCATGGTGCCCCCTCTTCCTCCTTCCCTATTGCCCCTGCCTGGAAGGTTTTTTCCTCCATTCACTTCTTTACCTAACTCCTGTATGCCAGGAAGTCTTCTCAGATCTCTGGTCTGGGTTAAGTGACTCTCCTCTTTGCTCTGTTCAAAGATTTATCATAGAATTTAGTGTATCACACACTTGTCTCTTTAAATCTCTTTCCCCCACTATCCTGAGTGGGGGAGGGGCCTTGTGTTATTCACCTTTGTATTCCTAGCCACTAGCAGAGTGGCCAACACAAAGGAATTCAATGAATGCTTGATGATGAATAAAGAAAATCTGTTTTATTAGGTGTATGTCCAGAGTGTCACACTGCCTAGATAGTGAGGTGAAAGAAGGAAGATTCAGGCAGAAATAAAGGTAGGCACATCATGATTGGAAACATTAAATCAGTGGCAAAACAGGTGGCTCACGTCCCTCTGGAGCTGGGGTTCTCAAACTTTAAGGAAACTACAAATCATCTAAGTATCTTGTTCAAACGTAGATTCTCATTCTGGAGGTCTGAGGTGGCACCCTAGATTCTGCATTTCCAGCAAGCTCCCAGGGGATGTTGGTTCTCTACTTAGATCATCTGATCCTGGGGCAGGAATTTAATATACTGTCCCTATCCCCACCTTTCCAAGGTCCTGGTTGAAAATTACTATCATTAAATGCTCTCATGACTAGTAGGAATTGTATTATGAATGTGAATTGTGTGGAGGCAGATCCTGGACCACTCCTGCCCTGGAAGGAAGCGTCAGCCTTGCACAAGCCTCTTTTTACCTCTACCATTTTTTAAAAATTGGTGCAATACGGAGAGTGGATCCAAATGCTCACAAGTAGGGCAGGTATCAGCCCTAGAAATTTCGAAAAGACTCTTACATGAAATTCAGGTTTCTCATTCTTGTGGATTCTTATGGCTTCAGCAACTCCAAGATTATAGGCAGCATTTTTTTGATTCTGTTCTCTACTAGCCAGACTTTGCATCTTTGAGAAAAAAAAATCACATATTGAAATAGAGCTTTTAAAAATTTAATTCTACTGTATTAAGGTAACCCAACCAAGGTAGAAACCTGCCTTTTGGAGGCAATGGTAAATACTTTCTGATGTGTTCATAGATTTTTTTTTTTTTAAGTGGGCTTTTGTTTCCCATTCTTGGGCTCCAGGCACCACCTCTACAGGGATCGTAAGAAGGAACAGAAGATTTCATGAGTGGTTACCTCTGATATCACAAATGCAGGAGAAGACAGTAAGGCCAGTTATTGGAGATCACAGAAATTGGGATAAAGCAAATGCAAAGGTGCCATTCTGTCTTTACTTGAGATAGGCCATGAATGTGAAGGGAAAAGCCCTGACTTGGATTATATTTTATGAGAAATAAAAAATAAAGCTATATAATCCAGGAATTCCACCTTTAAAACTCAGTCTTGGGAATTCCCTGGTGGTCCAGTGGTTAGGACTTGGCCTTCTCACTGCTAGTGGCCCGGGTTCAATCCCTAGTTTGGGAACAAAGATCCCACAAGCTGCACGGTCTGGCCAATAAATAAATAATAAAACTCAGTCTTCATGGGGGGGGTGGGGGGAATCAGTGACACGTACAAACATCAGCTGCATGGATATTCATCCCAGGACTGTTTACTATTAGTGAAAACTTGGACACAACCTAAGCTTTAGTTCAGCAGGAAGTAAATGGTTCAATATGTTACAGTACAGACACACGATGGAACTTTTTAAATGGTGTTTTATAATCACGTTCTCCTGTCCCATGTTAAACACTCCTTAACCGAGGTGTTGACCTACCTGCTCTTTGAAGACAGACTCTTGATCTTTCAGCATCTGATACTGCTGTAGGAGTCGCTCATCTTCCATCTCTCTCCTTTTCCTCTCCTCACTGTAGTACAACGGGGAATTCCGCTGTGCTCGTTGCCAGCATACATAACACATTTCCTGTAACACCAAGTTTCAGGGCAAATTGATTTTTACCTTTTACCTTTTTGCCTGTGCATTCCCTTTCCAAGCTCTCCAAAGGCTAGGTGTATCAAGAAGTACACTTCATAAAAGGAAGTATTAAAGGTATTAGCCAAGTGAGATTTTCAGAGAAGACCCCACAAATATTCCAGAGCATTTAATAAACTCTTGCCTGAACAGATGTGTTTATAGCAACTAGAAAGTGGAGATTTTCCAACCCTATTTCTGTGAACTAGTAGATTTTGACTAGTAGATAGATTTATCCCAGTCCAATTATGGGTCCTGAGTACTTGAGCCATACCCATATTTTAAAGAAAGAGCAATTCCCAGAATTCTCTCTGAGAAACAGAAGTCAGAGGAAGATTCTGACTGGGTTTTGTTTCTATGAAGACACTGTACCTGTCCTGCCCTATTATGATCCTGGCAAGAAATGGCTGGAGAAATTTTAGGCTTCATTTCATTGTCATTTTTCAGACCACCCAGAGATCGTAACCTATAAAAAACAATGTAACATTAATTAATGTTAATGTAGTCTGACATCAATTATCATCAATTATTAATGATAATTTTAGAAACAAGTATAAATATAAGAAAATGAGAAATATCTCAGTGGTTTTCTTTAGAGCATCTACGTGTATAGAGGTTAAGAACCCAGGCTTTATATCAGATAAACCTGAGTGGGTTCAAAGCCCAGCTTTCTTTATTAGAAGCTGACTGGCATTAGACAAGCTGGGTAATCTTACAAAGTCTCAGTTACCAGTTCAGTGAAACTGGGATAAAATTTATTCATTCTCCAAAAATTTATTGAGTGTTTACTATATGTACTGCTCTAAGCATGGGAGAGGTAGTAAAGAACAAAATACACATGAAAAAAGCTCTGTCCTCATGGAATTGACATGCTGATGGGGGTAGACAGCCCATAAACAAGGTAAATGAGTGAATTCTATAGTCTGTTCAGTGATGATAAATGCCATGCAATGCTGGAGGAATGGAGTATTAAATCATGAATAGAACGGCTAGGGGAGTTTTCACCAAAAAGGTGAAATTTGAGCAGATACCTGAAGGCAGTAAAGGAATAATAATAATCAGATATCTGATGGAAAAGGACCTAGCAGAGCAAATGAGCACTAAGGCCTTGAAGTGGGAGCATGCCTGTGTTCAGTATGGCTTGAGGAAGATGAGTTAGTGGGCAAAAAGTAGGAGAGAGGTCAGAAATCAGGCAGGACCTTGACGGCCACAGTAATGACTTTAGCTTTTACCCTGGGTGCGTGGAGGGTACAGTGTCCAGTATTAGCAAAGCTGTAGAGAACACAGCAGTCCCTCACATTACTGCTACTGGGGAGATAATTTGGTACAATCTTCCTGAGGATAACTGGTAATGTGTATCAAAAGCGTGAAAAACGGGCTCATCCCTTATCTCTGAAATTTCACTTCAAAGTTTTTATCCTACAGAATACTCAGGTGTGTGCAGAGAATTATGTGTGATTATACTTGATACAACATTATTCATAATATAAAAAACTAAAAACCATCTAAGTATCCCACAGGAGATGGGCTAAACAAAAGGTTTAATCAATGAGATGATGAGCAAACATTTGTTCATGTTTTAGAATATTTAAAGCCATAGGGAAATTTTCACCACTTTTTGTTGTGTACCAAAGGTTCATATGATACGATCTCAGTTTTGTTTAAAATGTATCTATATGTTTCGAGTATAAATATATGTACATATTATATATGCATTGAAATGAAGGATGTACACCCATAACGTTACAGAAAGTTTCCTCTATTTAGTGGGGTTATGGGTGATTGTTTTGTATCTCTTGCTTTTCTCATTTCTTCCAAAATTTCTGTGATAAAGATGTATTACTTTAGTAATCAGAAAAAAACCAAAAACCAAAAAAAAACCATTGTTTGGTCAACTTCCATAGGAAGCCTTTACTAGGAATCCCTAATAATTACTCCCTCTTTGCAGCCTCTGTACTTTCTTTTGTTATCTTCATCACGTACATTATTTCTTTAGCCTCAATCTCTCTACAAGACTAAGTTTATGAAAGTTGGTTTATACGTCTTTTATGTCTCATAGCTTTATAGCTTCAGTGTCCAAATAGTGCCTGGCACACAGTGGTGCTCAATGTTTGTTGGATTCAGCTAAATTCCAAAGTACTAGACATTTAATTCTCAATTATCTTTCATAACGAGATTACTCAAAAGAAGCATGCCCAGGGTTTTGAACATGACTTTAGGAATCCACAAAGCACCTAAATTACACATATGATAGCTGATATATTGTGACATTAATAAATTGAAAGTTGACAGCACAGTGAAAGATATATAGTAGATGCTCAATAGATACTTATCAGAACCATAAGGTCTGATCTGAGGTCTTAAAAAGTATCCTACACAAAGGGAGAGGAGAAAATAGAAATCTTCTGATATAAGAAGAAAACAGGACCATCATAAATTGTAGTACATTCTTTTGCTCAAAGAACATTTATTGAGTGCCAGCCATGTTTGGCAAAAATGCTTTCCAATTTGATCTAAATATGAACCTGTGTCACATCTTAATATCCACACACTGAGAAAACAACACAGGTTTTCCCAAAACCAACAAGGAAAGTTAGATGTTTCCTCCTCTGTGCTCTTTTGTTTCCACCTCTGTCACAGCATTTATCCTACTGAATCATAATTTATCACTCTGGCTTTCCCACAGATTGTGAGCCCTGGTCGTCTTGATTATCCCCAGCACCTAGAATGTAGCATCAAGAATAGTGGATGAAGGAACGAATCAATGAACACTTATTTAAAATTCCCTGCATCAAGATAGGACTTGAAAATATACTTAGTAAAGTACAACACAAAAAATACGCAGGGACTTCCCTGGTGGTCCAGTGGTTAAGAATCTACATTCCAATGCAGGGGATGTGGGTTCGATCCCTGGTCAGGGAACTAAGATCCCACATGCCATGGGGCAACTAAGGCCACGTGCCACAACTACTGAGCCCGATCACTCTGGAGCCCACGTGCCACAATTAGCACTGGAGAAGCCCACACGCCGCAACAAAGAAGAACCCACGTGCCACAATGAAGACCCAATGCAGGAAAGAGAGGGAGAGAAGGGAAGAAAGAAAGAGAGAAAGAGAGAAAGAAAGAAAGAAAGAAAGAAAGGGAGAAAGAGAGAGAGAGAGAGAGAGGGATAGAGGGAGGGAGGGAGGGAGGAAGAAAGAAAGAAAGAAAATACCCAATGCATTACCTTTCAGTGTTCATATTCTTCCCACCACTCCCATTCTGCTCCAGTTTGTGCGGGAAACTGACATTTGTTGCTTTGGCGGGGGACATAGCTTGTCTATCTTGAATTACCTTGGGTGATAAGATCTCTGTAGAATGAATGAAAGTGAGTTTCCTTTCAACTCTACATAGGTGGTTTGTACTTAACACAGATTTTTTAAAACTCATAATTTTACTAGGGAAATAGTTCACATAAGATACACTTTCTTATCTTTAAAATATTGTCCCTTGCCCTAGCGTGGTTAAAATATATATATTTTTTGCTGTATACTTATTACATGCAAAGCTCTGGCTGGGCACTTTAGAAAATACAAAGAGGCAAGTCTCCGCCCTTAAAGATCTTTCAATAAATACCGTTGAAGAGGAAAAATAAGATATAAACAGGGGGCTTCCCGGGTGGTGCAGTGTTTGAGAGTTTGCCTGCCGATGCAGGGGACACGGGTTCGTGCCCTGGTCCGGGAAGATCCCACATGCTGTGGAGCGGCTGGGCCTGTGAACCATGGCCGCTAAGCCTGTGCGTCCAGAGCCTGTGCTCCGCAACGGGAGAGGCCACAACAGTGAGAGGCCCGCGTACCGCAAAAAAAAAAAAAAGATATAAACAGAAAACATGAGAGCTGCCATTTGTGGAGGTCTTACCACCTGCCAACAGTACTAAATGATTTACACATATTATATAAATAGCAACTCAGGACAATGATGCAGAATGTCTAAATCTCAAATAAATGGTGCAATCTCTAATGTTCAGAGAAGAGAGAAGCCACTTCAGAATCCACTGATGAGAGAAGTTTTCATGGAGGAAGTGAGATGTGAAAAGGGTACAAAGAGGAGAGTAGGATTGGGATAGACTGTAAAAAAAGGAAGGGAATCCCAGGCAGGAGAAAAAGAGTGAACAGAAGCATGAAGTTGAGGAAGGGCAAGGCATGTTAGAAGAGCATAAATAGACAATTTTGCTCAAAGAAAGAGTCTGTAAGGAACAGTGACAAATGAAGCTAAAGAATGAAAGCATGTGAGTATTAGGCTAAAAGTTTGTATGTAATCCTGTAGGCCACATGTCACAAAACCAACATTCACAAGCCAATGTTTACCCATTGATATATATTTTGTTTGGCCCAGTTAGCATTTTTGTTTCAATGTAAATTGGTTGCCAAAATTTAACTGTCAATAGATTTCATATGTCAGGATATCTGCTTCTCTCGAGGAATCAGAAAATTTGCTTCCACTTGGCCCACATTTCCACAAATCAATAATCTGCTAGACTACTTTATCAAAGGGTAGTTTGGCAACCCCTGGGGATCCCTAGGACCCTTTCAAAAAGTCTTTGAAGTCCTAAGATTTTCTTCACATGCTTCAACCAAAACAACATATCACACCAGATTATATGAAGATGCAGATATAAGAATCCACTATCTTCTATAAAGCCAGATATCAAAGATATAAAACTACGTCTCTTCATTTCTCATAAAAATTATTATTTATCCTAACATGTCTCCCTATCATGTGACACCCAGCCCAGTTCATGCATTTATGTTAGCTGCCTGGACCTTGTAGGCAGCTGAGTTTTGAGCCGTGCAGAGCCAGCAAAGAGATCACAGTTCAAGAGTCTGAGAGTCATAAAGCGGTTAAGGTGAGATACACGATTCCAGGGATAGAAGATGTTTGTTAGAGAGAATAATACAGTGATTATTCATGAAACTAACTTTATTTACTCTGGCCATAGGAGTTGCTAAGCAGTATGGCTTGGCTCATAAGTAGTAAAGAGGGACAGATTATACCCAGAAATCATCGACCTACCTCGGACGCCTTCTTCTTTGTTTGACTGGTCTTTTAACTTGCTCTTCCTTTGTCCATTCTGTCCACCTTCTTCCGCAGTGGTCTCCATAGGCAGTTTGTTCTCCATCTCCTTGAGCTCAATCCTAGGAATGAACCAAGATACTTGTCCACAGGTGACTGTGTAAACTCTCAGTTCTGAGAAGCAGCTAAGCTTGCTCACTGATTCTGAATGAAATAAGTCTACTTCTCTCAAGGAGGCAAGTGCTTTAATTTACTAAGTACAAATCATGGACTCATTCTCTTTGGGAGCCAACGACGACCCTCCCCCTTTTTATATAGATAAATTGCTTTGAAGACCTGGATTTAAGTTTTGTTTTTTATAGCAGCTTGAATTTGTCTTTTCTAGTTCTGTAACCAGATGCCATAGGCCTGAAACAGTGAAAGGTAGTCATTGGATAGCTTGAAGGCAAGGATTCACAGCCTGGCAGGCAGGGTACGCCCAGAAAAAAACCACTCCTCTCCTCCCTCTTTCTCCTCCCCACTTCTCCATCCTCTCCCCAGGCAAAAGTGAGGGACTTGCAAAGGCAAGGGAGGAAGGGGTTCGTTTAGTTGGTGTATGTAGTTGTAGATTTTCTTTGATCTCAGGAACGGATTGCTGGGTTAGAGTTGGGAAGGAAGGGTGGGGCAGAGGTGGTACTTGCAGTAAATTCAAGGGCCAAACTTCAAATAAATGAAACACCTACAGTTGTTTTGAATATTTGAGTCCTCATGTCCATTTCTAGGCTCTCTATTTGAGAGGAACTTCCATCTCTGTTCCTTAACTAACTGCAATTATTTCCCTCCTGGATTGCTTAAACCAAACTATGTCCAAGAGGACAGCCAAATTTGCCTTCCAAAATATAATCAAAATAAAGCGATTTGGAAACCACTGATTTATATTTAATGAGTAAGGCAACATGCTACAATGGAAACAACACTGAAACAGTCAGGAGCCATGGTTTTATTTCTGGATTGGCCCCTCAGTTTTGTAACCATTTCATCTGTAAGATGAGGGGATTGGACTCATTAATCTTTAAGGCTTATTCTCCCCCTTACACTGATTTTGCTGAGGTCTGTGGCATACAGTTTTTCCAGGAGGGACTTGTTCCAAACCAACAAACACAAGAGGGTGTCACAGACTCAAAAACATGAGAAAGAAAAAAAGAGAGAGAGAGAGAGAAAATAATACTTTGGGAAGCTGGTTACTATTTCCTAAACTTCCTTTACCCAAAATGCATAGTAGTTAATGGCACAGTAATTAAGATTAAAAACATGATTAAGAGCTAATAATGGGTAAGTAATGAACAAACTGGAAATAAAACCCAAGTCTCCTGACTCCTATTCCAGTGCTTTTAATACTGCATCCTGTCACTTCCTTTGTTAAAAAAAAAAAAAAAAAAAGGATTAAAATTACATGCTGTACACCTAAAACTAACACAACATTGTAAATCAACTATACTCCAATAAAAATTTTTAATTAAAAATTAAAAAAAGAATTAAAATTACAATTAATTTTGCTCCTCTATAAAATGAATAAAATTATAATATGTATCTCAAATGGTTGTAGTAAAGATTAAATACAAGACTACTGAGAAAGTGCTTAACAATACCTAGCATCTAGTAAGTGCTCCATAGATAACTATTATTGTTATCGTTATCATTATTGTAATAATTGTCAGCAGCAGCTGCTGGTAATGCCCACTGTGCTCTTGGAGTGAAGCTGTATCTTGTCTTTCTAGCTGCTTCAGTGGTAAAAAACAGAGCTCAGAGAGGAGGTAGTCTAGACTGCAGGACAAGGAAGAAACTAGGTCAGAGAAGGGGTGAAAGGTAGAACAAAGCCTAGCAGGTGAGAAGAATTTTACTAATACTGCAAGGACTAAGGTTGGTGGGAGGTAGTATGAAAATTTCCAGGGAACCAAGAATAGCTTAAAAAAAGAGTATATCCTAAGTGCCGTTGTCTTTTAACTTAACTACGGAAAGTGTATGTATGCAATAAACTCTTATTTGTTGGAGCACTGAGAGCAACAGAGAGAGAGAGAGAGAGAGAGAGAGAGAGAGCAAGAGCTAGAAAACTCAAATGTGACACACGGTCCAGTTCCATCAATAGGTCCCCAAGGATTCCTGTGCCTGGAGGAAACTGCGGAGGAAAGCACTGACCTCGGAAATGAAAGCATGCTGTTGGGCCGCTTCTCCGAGGATTCTCTGCTAGACAACACTGAGTCCACAGTGCCAGGCCTCTGGGGACAGGGACAGAGACAGGTTATACTTGGGCTGTGGTCCAGGACACAGAAAAATCAGAGCCACAGGGTGCTCAGAAGCCTCAGACTACCATGATACTCTCTACTGTTATTTTTGTTTAGTACTCAAAGCCCAGAGCTTAAAATGCAATGAGGAATGGGCTTCTCTGGTGGCGCAGTGGTTGAGAGTTCGCCTGCCGATGCAGGGGACACAGGGTTCGTGCCCCGGTCCGGGAAGATCCCACATGCAGCGGAGCGGCTGGGCCCGTGACCCATGGCCGCTGAGCCTGCGCGTCTGGAGCCTGTGCTCCGCAACGGGAGAGGCCACAACAGTGAGAAGGTACCGCAAAAAAAAAAAAAAAAATGCTATGAGGAATGATCTCATTTATCAAAGTAGTCACCCTGCATTGTTGCATACCAATTCCATTGATGCTGCCTTTTCTCAAACCATTTCCTCCTTGGAAACTGCCCTCAGAGTTGACAGCTCCTTTCAGACATCTTTAAGAGGACAGCCAACTTACTAAAACTCTTAGGAAAATGAGCAAGTTAGCTAATTCCACTCATGACCCAAATAACTCTAAAACTGGGTAGTTAAGAGAAGGGCTTTGGAGTCAGGCATCCTCATGTTTAAATCCTCACACTGTTAACAGCCACATAGCCTTAGACCCTAGGTACGTGGGGATAATAATAGGATCAGATTCACAGGATTTTTATGAGGTACTGTATATAAGTGGCTAGCACATATAAGCATTCCACAAATAGTGACTATTATAATTATTATATATAATAATATTCTAATATATAATATATGACTTAAATTATAATTATATAATTATAATATATAAGTTATAAAATATATAACAGATAATAATCACATTATTAAATTATACTAGTATAGAATGATATATAAAATTATTCTTTTTGGATTAATGATATGGTTTATAAAAGGCTTTGAAGGGGATTCCAAAAGTAGAAGTTTTAAAAATATTTCAAGAAAAGCAGCATCAGTGAAGTTAGCACACAGCTTTCCAAGAGAACTCTTCGGCAGGACAGCACTCAGATTTACATTATGGAACATTTAGGAGAAAAACAGTCACTCTCACAACTTTATAGCAGTTTCCCAAAATGTGTTTTATAGACGTTAATGAATATTGACTCAACCTAAATTTCCACGATTAAATACATTCGGGCAGTTAAAGCAGCTTCTTTCCAGCCAGACCTCTCAGATCCTTTAACATGCCCATGTGCTTTGGCCTCCAGATCGTTTTTTCATAGAATATCTCTCAAGACTAGTTCTTTTGGAACATGCTCCTTAAAAGGTACATCTTAGAGTGCAGCAGTCCAATTAAAACATTATCCTTTCTTTTAAACACATATTGAAGATTACAAATTTCTGTAGAATCCCTGAGGGTGAGAGATGAAGCAGCACTTTGGCCTTGCTTCTGGTTTTGCAAATCTTGCCTATGTTTTTATGAAAAAGAGAGGGTGATACTTGTGTGTGTGTTTCCACTTTGCACACACAGGTTTGGCACCCCTCTTAGCAATCCTGTATGAAGCCAGAGTGTGGAGAAAACATCAAGAGCTTCATTATGCACAACTCCGTCTCCTAAATACCCATCCCAGAGCACCACGAAAGGAGAAATTAGAGGGTAGAATTAAACCATATTTATAACATTTCCTTTCATAGCCTTTTCATTTAAAAGTCTGGCTTTTGCTCTATGGGACACAGGATTATATAACATTCATGATAAGCCAATTTGCTCATACAAACTTAGTACATTAAGATTCAGTTAGTCCTGTTGATTGACTGTTTAACTGCCTTCTTAAAGTCTGCTACGTCCAACTTAGCATGAAGGTCACACCAGCTACTTAACGGTTAACAGTGATGGGTCAATTATGAAATTTCTTCTACAACAATGCAAATTGGAAGATAAAGATACATTTCCATGACCTGAATGCGACTTTTCTGTAGACTTTCATTGAAATAAAATAGTGTAATCAGCACAAAAAGAGTAATTAGGAAGTCTGGGCTTGAATTTCAGTTCTACGGCAGGGCACCCAGACTTCAGGTTCCCACATAACCTCTCTGAGTCCCCATTTTTCTCATTGGTAAAATCAGGATAATAATTCTGGTTTTATAATGTTTTGAGACCCAAGTGAAATAATATATGTGGAAGAATTTTTTAAACCATAAGGTATTATAAAATGTTCAGAATTATAAGAGTTTCTATCACTATATTTTTCAGGTGGCATTGCCTTAAAACTTAAAGTTCCTTAGCCCCCTCTAACTTTTTTTGTCAGAGAGTTAATCATCTATAAACAAGTACTTCTTTGACTTGGGGTAACTGCCATTTAAAATATGTCGGGCTTCCCTGGTGGCGCAGTGGTTGAGAGTCCGCCTGCTGATGCAGGGGACACGGGTTCGTACCCTGGTCCAGGAAGATCCCACATGCCGCGGAGCGGCTGGGCCCTTGAGCCATGGCCGCTGAGCCTGCGCGTCCAGAGCCTGTGCTCCGCAACGGGAGAGGCCACAACAGTGAGAGGACCGCGTACCGCAAAAAATATATATATTATAATAATAATAAAATATGTCAACCTTAGTTTTTCTTAAAGATGACCCATTTACAGATGATTTAGAGCTACA
The DNA here is from genome assembly GCF_003031525.2 of Neophocaena asiaeorientalis asiaeorientalis. Classification (NCBI taxonomy): domain Eukaryota; kingdom Metazoa; phylum Chordata; class Mammalia; order Artiodactyla; family Phocoenidae; genus Neophocaena; species Neophocaena asiaeorientalis. The sequence continues at coordinate 1,598,196 of NW_020175049.1, forward strand.
ATCAGGAAAGGGGTTAGGAGAAGGAAAATATTAATTTACATTTGCTAGGGCTTTCGCCAAAGCCCCACTTCCATCCATTGTAAAAAGGAAGTTCTTATAAAATCTCATCTTCACGTTGCCACCTTTGATCACGAGGACCCCAATTCCTTTGAATGTAAACTCCACGTTTTGTTTGGTGGAAATGGATCGTGATAAAAAAAGCGACGTCTCCTTCACACATCTTTCCACCGTATCTCTGTTAAATGGACCCTCTAGGGATATCATGACAAAATTAAGTGGAACAACTGGGATATCGCCTAGAGGAGAAAAAGACAGTTGGGGTGAGGGGAAAGAAGTGGAAATTACAACAAGGACATATACACACTCACAAATATTTATCTGATTCTCAGTTAATACTCAAAAATAGAACTGTCCATGTGAAGCCTTCAGTTGTACCCTATTAATAGATATTAATCAATACAATTTTCCCTAAAAGTAGAATGTTTTTTGCTCAAAATAAGAACAAATAGCTTCCTAAGGAATACTCCAGACAAGATTTTTATTTTCTCTTGGAGACATATTTATAACTAACTGTTCCTCTTCATCAGAGGGTTTTCTGAAATTTTCAGTCCCCTTTCAGGACACGCTGCAGCAATATTTGCCTCTCTCCTCCAGTTATCATAACATTTTAAAATGATTATAAATATCTACAAACATTGTTTTGAAAAGATAGTTATCTCCACTAGAAGTCACCTTTCAAACAAAAGTGGGTCTTATCAGAGGGTATCAGTCTGAGTGACTTGCAGACAGCTTTTCCCCTCTAATGAGCCCATAAATGGCAGTGCAGGGGAATATGGTTATATCTAGCATGAAAGTAAGCACAGGGTCTATTCAACTAGAACAGATATAGGAGCTATGCACGGTCCACAAGTCAGAAAAGAGGGAAAATAGGAAAGATGATCAAGATGATAAATTGAAAGAGAGACAGTAGACAAGGTCCACTGATAGAGGACCAGGACAGAGAGAAGATAGGGACATTCTAAACATTCACTCGGCAAAACATTAAATTAGAGCCTTTCCAATGTCTACTACTGCTGGATGATGAGAATTACCAGCTCTACAGTACACAAGTTTCCCTATATCAGCCCACAGCCTCCTGCACAATTTAATGGTGATTCTATACCATCTTCCCCTAGATTCTCCCCTCCCATTTGCCCAACGCCTATCTGCAATCTGTCTTCCAGCCCATTTATATAAGGATGCTGTCATCTCATGATGGACAAGCCAGCAGAGACGTTGCAAATCTCATTCTCATGACTTCTCTGTAACTTCTGTGGGCTATACTGTCACTTTTCTCTTGTATCCATGGCACCACTCTTGGCTCTCCAATTTCCTCCTCCTTGGTCTCTTTTGCTGGCTTCCTTCCCCTTCTGCTTCTTATAAGATGGTGTTTGTTTTAACACCATCTTAGGATTTTGTCTTTGTCGGTCTCCTCTTCTTACTTTATATTGTCTCCTGGGTAAATTTATCCTCATCCTGACCTCTAGTATCCAACCCTCTCCTGACCTCTGAAATTATCTATACCTAAACATCCTGACAGGAGGGTTTCCCTGGTGGCGCAGTGGTTGAGAGTCCGCCTGCCAATGCAGCGGACATGGGTTCGTTCCCCGGTCCGGGAAGACCCCACATGCCATGGAGCGGCTGGGCCCGTGAGCCACAGCCGATGAGCCTGCACGTCCGGAGCCTGTGCTCCGCAACGGGAGAGGCCACAACAGTGAGAGGCCCGCGTACCACCAAAAAAAACAAAAGAAAACAAAAAACATCCTGACAGGAATCTCAAATTCAACATGTTCAAAAGCAAACTCATTATTTTATCTGCCACCACAGCCTGCCTTTCCCCTTCATTCCCTATGGCAGTTAATGGCATGAGTATCCATCTATTCTCTGAGAAATCTGAGTCATCCTAAATACCTTCCTGCCTCTTGCTACCCACCGCTCTCCACTGGTAACCAAATCCCACCAGTTCTACATCTGAAATATCTCCTGAGTAGATTCCCTCATCTTCCTCCTGATTGCCACTGCCTTCATTCAGGCTTTCACATATTTTACCAAACTACTTTACTTAAAAGAGCTACCTTCCTAAACTAAAAACTGGACCAGTACAGATAATACCCTGCTCAAAAAATGTCAGTGGCTCCTAAGTGCCTAGAGGATGAATTCCATAGTCGTTATCAAACCATATAAGGCTCCTCACAATTTCACACTTACAAACCTCTTACTTCCCTCTACTTGCCTCCACAGTCAAATGCCCTGGCCACACAGAAGCACCTGTTATTCCCTTAACAGGCTTCACTCTTTCCCTTATGCTTGAATTGTTCATACTGTTCCTGAAATGCCTTCCACTGTCAGCAAAATCTTATCATCCTTTAAGACCTCCTGGCATGTCATCCTCCTAAATCTCCCCAAGCAGAGTAAGGCATCCTCCCCTCTGGGCTCCCGTGGCATTGATCCAGTTCTGATCAATGATCCAGTTCGATCAATGTTGCTTTTACAGGACTTAATCATGTTGCATCATTTTCTTATATATTTATCTACCACGCTACATTCTGAGCTCTTCAAAGCAAGGACCATGTCTTAATAATCTTTAAGAATCACTGTACAATGTTTGATTAGTTACCTAATTAATGATGAAGAATCGTCACCCCAAAGCTAAACTGTCGGGAATTCCCTGGCGGTCCAGTGGTTAGGACTACATGCTTTCACTGCCAAGGGCCCGGGTTCTATCCCTGGTTGGGGAACTAAGATCCCACAAGCCGTGCAGCATGGCCAAAAATAAAAGCTAAACTGTCGTTGTTCTTATGAATGAGTTCAATCGTACATGTTTAATTCTGAAATTTCCTCCACCTCGTTAAAAAATTAATTATAAATCTAAAGTACTCTTCTGGACCACACTACAAAATCCAAGATGCAAAATAAGCCCTGTTCTAAAGCACAAATGTTTTTGCAAAAAAAATTGGCTTTATTTTCACTTCATTTGGTAGGTTTTTGATGAATTAGGATATTATATTTCTTCTGTCATAAAATTCTAGGTTAAAAAATAGGATGGAAAATCTGTCAAACTCACCATACAGAATATATGCATCATGAATTCTAAGTATAGTTTATTGGTGTTTGTTTGTTTTTCCAATATATCATTTTTTGGTGGAAAGTTACTCTGAAAATTGACCTTCAGGGTTATTAACATAAAGGAAAGTTTCAGCCTTTTCACCTGTTGGCATTGGGGATAGACGATCTCTCTTCATCCATATATGAGTCATGCACAAGGGCATGATAAGGAAGATCAAAAGGAATACAACCAGAAATTAGGAAGGAAGCCCCCAAAAGCCTCTAAGTAACCAGGGCAGGTGTCACAAAGTCACACATTAAAGCTGGAATTCAAGCGTCCTGTGGCAGGCATCATGTCTCCCACTATGTCTCTAGCACCTGGAACAAGGCCTGACACATAGCTGGCCCTCAGTAAATATTTGTGGAAGGAAGGAAGGAGGGAAGGGAAGGAGGGAGGGAGGGAGGGAACAAGGAAGGGAAGAAAGAAGGAAGATTTTAGGGTGTGAGAGGTATATATGGTATTAAGTCTTTATGGAATTATTAAGCTTCTAATAACTTTTAAATTTTAATAATTTAGATTATATACAATAGAAACACAGTAATCTTTTCCTAGCTGATATTAACTGTGATTCTTCCAACCTGTGACCCTAACTTTCTCTTCTTTATAACCACTTTTAATTTCTTACGATCTGAAATATGAATAAAAATCTGTATGACTTGGTGATGTCGCTTTTATATAAATCTGCCTTGATGTCACATCAGGTTTTAAGCTACTGAGGTTTAAAATGGCCCGCAGGAAGACTGTATATAATTTCCTACCTTGGCCGCTCGCTCTGCCAAATGTACCACGTGAAAAGAGAGCTCCTCAAATCAGAAACCAATAAAGCAGCAACTGGGCAAGCTTTGCCCTTTCATTTTTATCCCCAGGCTGGTCACCTTCTGGGAAAGTCTTAAAAATGAAATATATTTACCAGGAGTATATACTTTGTTTTGTTTGAGTCCATGGGTCTGTACTAACTTCTCCGCCATGATAAATATGGGCCTCTGAATTAGAATAAACTTGTTGTTTCCCACGTCCAGTTTTTGTCTCGTGAAAGTGAAAGTTCCAAGTCCTGGAATCTGAACTCCCTGAGCAGACAAAGAAGGGGAAAAAGAACAACAAAGAGAATTCACTGTAAATGTAAAGAAAAATAATCCTTAGCACTGTTATCCCAAAAAACATGAAGAAAATTTTAAGGCGTGAGCCTTAAAATTCAATGATCTTTATGATTACTTACAGCTTTAGTATTTTATGACTCTAAGTTTTCAAATAAGTATAAAACATATCAATCCACGGTGCGTTTCTGATCCTTCATCTCCATATCATTCAAAGGCTATGAGGACTAAGAAAACTTGTATGGATGCCATAGCTGCTTTTAATCTATATCTAAGATTACTCTTGTCCTAAATTGTGTGACATTTTAAATTTTAATCCCTTGCCATCAGAGGGGGATTTAAGGGGTCATGAGAATCTCTGCTTTCTCATTCTTTTAGGTTTTATGTCCCTCACTTAAAATCAGACAACACAAAACATCCAAGACACATGCTGCAGTGTGGTGATCTTGGCTGAGGGTAGAAGCAAACACTCCTGGCTCTCACACTGGGTCTCTGTCTCCCTGGAAATATCATACATCAAGGGTTACAAACTCAAATGCCTACAGGAACAAAGAAAGAATGCAACGGAGTGAAGGTATCAAGCCAGAGAATGTGATGGCTAAGGAGTGCATGTCTCATCTAAAGGGGAAAGCCCCTTGTCAGCTCCAGCCAAGTGTCACATGTAGGGAAGGAAAACTGGTATCGTTAATCTGCTGATTTTTTGAGAAAATAAATACAAACCTTTGTATAAACTCTTCCAATTTTAAGTGCTCAGGACTAATTCAAATTATCAGACCAAATAAAATCGGTTTCAAGGATGAATTCAGCTCAAGAGCTGTCATATTGGGACCTCTGAGCAGGGTATAAAACTTTCACAACATTCCAGCTCCCTCCAAACTCCCCAAATCTCCGATCAGTTCTTTGGTATCCAAACTTAAGACTTGATGGGAGGAAATAGCCCAGCCCTGGACAAAGTTTCTCACTTTTGGCAAGTTGAGTTCAGTTCCTGACTGCCTTCTTATATTTCAATTAAAATCCATCCCCTGCAAAGAGGCAAAACAAAAAGCATCATATCCTTCTATAGCCACGCCAGGAACTATCAGATCACAGATGAACAGAATTCACCTACTTCATCTACATGCACCCGGGCTGACCAGCAATATACTTCCTATCACCAGGGGAGCAGAACTTTCAAATTCATTACCTAAGGGTGAAATCCATGTTTGTTAAATCTACTACCCACAAGTCCTAAGTGTGAGCATCATAAAATCCCAAAACTGCAAGTTAAACTGAGTGGCTCTAAAGTCTGCTATCCTTCTACCAGACAAAGGAGGAAAGGTTCTTTGACCTCCTACATTAAAATTAAAGTATAAATCCTACCTTGTGTAGGGATAGCTGCCGTTCCACAAATTCTGACACATTCCCCCAAATAGTAGAGACTTCTGAAATTCAAAGGAAACAAAAAATAATTTATGAGAGCACCCCTGTAATAGTATCTTAGTGTTAATAAATTAAAATGTAGGGGGCTTCCCTGTTGGCGCAGTGGTTGAGAGTCCACCTGCCGATGCAGGGGACACGGGTTCGTGCCCCGGTCCGGGAAGATCCCACATGCCGCGGAGCGGCTGGGCCCGTGAGCCACGGCCGCTGAGCCTGCGTGTCCGGAGCCTGTGCTCCGCAACGGGAGAGGCCACAACAGTGAGAGGCCCGCGTACCGCAAAAAAATAAATAAATAAAATAAAAAATGTAAATCCAGAATACAATAAGAGTACTTTCTAGTTAATTTAGAATTAACAGAAAATAAGGTCATTCTCCAAAGTTAATTTTCCTGGTAAGTAAAGCTACCCCTTTAAGTTCCCAAAATGTGAAGGAGGCGGAGGAAGAGGATGGGGGAAAGGGAGGAAGGGAGGAGGGGGAGGGGAAGAAGAAGAAATTTCTGAAGAAAATCTTCCTAGAATAAAGGGAAATCTGTAACTCCTTTCCGTTTATTCTATAAATAGAGTTAACCAAGTATAATATAGCCTTTTATTAATGACCCATTCAACAAACCTCTAAGGGTCTACTCTAGTATCTGATTAACATGAACATTCATTCTTGCACCATTCTATAACACAGGAAGACGGCCAGGGGCCACGAAGGCGTGAAAGGCTGTTGTCTGTACACTAACTGTTTCTGTACTTCTATTTTGGCTAAATTCTTGACTCTGCTTTTCACTCTCATTTGTCACTGTTGGCCTCCAGCTGTTGCTTCTTTCTGCTACTAGTACTTTGCACTTTCTGCTTTTGAATGGTCAAAGGGAGGCCTTCTAGGCTTATTTTCTTGTTCTGAGCTGTGTTCCCAAAAAACTGTGGTAGAAAAATAAGTAGTTGCCAATAACTCAAGTGTTAATGTATGATATGAAGGTATACTTTAGTTATAACTAATATTCATAAATATAGAAATCTATGTCTGTATTGACATTTCCATTCCAAACCTAGTCAGGAGTTTATTACAGATACGTTTCACTGATGAACTCTTGACAAACGAAAAGAGTAGTATGTTTTAATTCTCAAAATAAAGGATCAAGAACAGTGGCATTTACCAGGTTGCCACCTCAGGTCATAGATGCAGTTGGGGACAAAAACCAATTCTTTCCCCATTTTAGAAACTGCTGGATTTATTGGTATAACTGTTTTCCCTAATGGTTCAAACCACTACCTACAGCAGAAAATTGCAGTCTTTTAATCCAGTATATCAGGGTTATAAATATTTTTAATATGCCAGGGAAAGAGCAGGTTAGGCAACAAGAAGTAGCAGTGACTCTTATGAGCATCTAGGAACAAGTTGGGTGATGGAAACTTACTCAGTCACCAAGAAAACTAGGGCTGCATGCTACAGTGAGCCAAATGCCAAGATTCTGCCCTTCACTCCAAACCACGGATATACAGTTTACGATAATCAGGTATTTCTTCTATTCCATCCCATCCTACTGCATTTCCCACTGCTCCTCCCCCTCCCCCGCAGACAAAAGGATTCTACTGCTGGCTGCTAAGAACTAAGAAGGGATTTCAAACAGTCCCAACTGTTTTCTGAGTTCAAATTTTCATCATGACTAAAAATATTATTAATTCACTAATGATACAGAATCTCAATATCCAGACGTACATGGAGACTTTTCAAAGCAAAACTGTGAAGGCTTTCACCTAGACTCATGATATGAAGCTCAAATTTCAGGAAAACAATCTAACCAAAGGAAATGATTTAATTAGGGCCAGGAGAAACTAGATAGCTTGCAACCAAACCCTAGTGGAAAGACTTGACTGAGCTTAATTAGAAATTTGAAGACTGTCTTTCCTCATTTGAATGATACATTCAAGTCCCCTGTGTCCTTTTACTCTATAAAATCTAATAGGCAAAGTCATATAAGAGCAGAGTTATTATTCTAAACTGAAATCTGATATTTTTCACTGAAGGAAAAGGAAAACATGTACAAGATTTCCTTTAGAAAGGTTTAGACTTCTGCAATTCAAATGGAAGAGATGTGGAAATCTTACAGACTGTGATTTCTAACTTTGATGTTTTCTATATCCCAAAGTGTCAGAAAAGGTATCACTAAATCTCAAAAGAAAAATAATTTTAATCCAGTCTAAAAAGCAAATTAAAGCATATGCTTTTTAGGAAAGCTGAGGTTATTATTTATTTTAATCAAATACTGAAATACCAAGAATCACAAGAAATAATCCCTGAACATACCTTCTATATTCAATTCAACATTCATCTGACTTCAAATTCTAAACATTTTGTGCATTCAAGACCATAGTTTTAAACACAATGCCAAGTGTATTCCAAACAGGAATACTGTACCTTATATATCATTATAAAAAAAGGGCCAAGTGCCCATTATGTAAATTATAGAATAATATATACTTGAAATAGATATTAATACGAAAAGACAAGCAAATTATTGCAGAGTGATTTGGACAAGGAAACGTATTCCCAGAGCACAGTACAGTGGAAACACCAGTGTGCTGTGTGTCTGAAGACCTACAGCCTTCCTGCCTTCATGGATTGCTGGCTATGTAGTCTTCAATAGTTTCAACCAGTTCACATCTGTAAAATGATGATGGTACCCTCTAAGTACTATAACTACATAATATTAAACTTTGGTGAAACATATGAAAGCAGCAGGCCTTAACACACACAATGATGAAAAATTAATTTGTGTGTTTTGCTGATACTGGGAGTTTATCTTCATCTCCTTTACAGTGGGTCATTTGTGAAAGTTAAGTAAATAGTCATTTGACTTCTGCTTCTGTCATTCAATCAATAAAGGTCTTGCTGAAATCACCAATGGTCTCCTTGTCAATAAATTCAACGGACTTGTTTAATTGTTCACCTCTCTGACCACTCCCTCCTCCTTTAAGCCCCTGTCCTTTTGGCTTTTGTGAGACACTACTCTCTCCTGAGGTTTCTTCTTACCTCTCTAGGTATTTCTTCTCAGTCTCCTTTGCAAGCTTACCTTCCTCAACCCAGGAGATGTTAAATGTTGGAGTTTCTCAAGACACAACCCCAAGCTGCCTTCCCTTTTCACTCTATACTTTCTGCCTAAGCAGTCACATCTATGCCCAGGGCTTTAATGACCACCAATATGCAGATGACCCCAAATGTTTACTTAGAAGCCCAGACGCCCTCTGGTCTTTTGAGGTTGCAGACCTGTGTACCCAAATGCCTTCTTGGATATCTCACAAAGGCACTTTAACTTGGATTTTTCCTTCCCTTAAATGTTGTCCTTTTCCCAGGGTTTCAATCTCAACAAACGGTCCCATCACTTACTCAGTTACATAAGCTGGGGACTCAGAAGGCATCCTTGAAACTCCCCTTCTCTGTCACCTCTATATCCAGGCCATCACTATAATTTGTAGAGTTTTTCTCCAAATAGCCTTTCAGTCTGCCCACTTCTCTCCATTTTTACTGTTACCAATTCAAACCAAGAGTGAATTCAGATGACTCATTCCCACTTAGGTTACTGTTATAGGCATTCTTGACCCTCCAATTCATTCTCCACATTGCCACCAGACCAGTCTTCTCAAAATGCAAATTTGACCATGTCATTCAGCTCCTCCTTTAGCTCCACTCAAAACACTTAACAGCTTTCCCTCAGGCTAAACATAAAAGCCAACATCCTTAACGTGACTTATGAGGCCATGCCTAACCTGACCCCTCCATTTCCCTCCAGCCTCCTTTACGAACACATTCCCTAGCAGCTATCGCGCGCTATAGAGCATGTTGACCTTCTTTCAGCTCCTCAATCACACCATGCTCCCTCCCTCCAGAGCTTTTGCTCTTGCTATTCTCTCTGCCAAGAACACTCTCACCTCCCCTCCACTCCCTATTCAACTGATCCATTTCACCTACTAAATTCTGAAACTTAGCAGGATGCTGTGGGGCCTTCCCAGGGACAAAGTCCCCACCCTCTGTGTCCCCTGCCTATTGCTTGTAGGAAAGCTTTAGCCTCCTAGGCCTTCCCCGAGTTCCAAAGAGCAAATTTAATCAAAGAAGTGAGAAAATGCAAAAACGAAGGAAAACAGTCAAGCAAGACAAAATAATAAGAGTTTAGCCATAGGGCTTCCCTGGTGGCGCAGTGGTTAAGAATCCACCTGCCAATGCAGGGGGCATGGTTCGAGCCCTGGTCCGGGAAGATCCCACATGCCACGGAGCAACTAAGTCCGTGCGCCACAACTACTGAGCCTGTGCTCTAGAGCCCACGAGCCACAGCTACTGAAGCCCGCGTGCCTAGAGCCCATGCTCCGCAACAAGAGAAGCCACAACAATGAGAAGTCCGCACACTGCAATGAAGACCCAATGTAGTCAAAAATAAATAAATTAAAAAAAAAAAAAAAAAAGAGTTTAGCCATAAAGCAAAGTCAAGAACTTTCAGTTCCTCTTCAAGGGCTAAAGATAATGTCCTGAGCCATATCCTTGAGTTGTTTTGCAGATACTAAAAGCCCCACCAGGTGGAGGAAGTTAACTGCATGCAGACCACAAGCATGTAGATCCCAGACAGGTTGGAATTAGAAGGTTGGTGACTGATATTCCTGAAACATCACCCTGTTACCTCAACATCAATGAAGCATAGAATCATACACGAGCTGATCATGTACCCTGCAACCCTCTCCCTCACACTGTCTTTAAAAACCCTTCCCTGAAAGCCATCGAGGAATTCGGTTCTTTTGAGCATGAGCTTCCCATTCTCCTTGCCTGGCCCTGCAATAAAGGCTATACTTTCCTTCACCACAACCTGGTGTCAGTAGATTGACTTTGCTGCACATTGGGCAAATGGACCCAAGTTGGTTTCATAACAATTCCAACTCATTCTTCACATCTCAAATCTTCCCTTCTTCAGCAAATCTTGATACACACCTGCATCCTCACCCTCATTAAAAGTTCTCATTGTACCATGCACCTCCTTAGGAGCACTGACTAAATGTAAATTTATATTTATTTCTGTGACTACTTGGTTAATGTGTATCTTCCCCATTAGATTGTAAATTCCAAGGTTTTGCTCAACATCAGTACTCTAGTGCCCAGCACATAGTAAGTTCTCAAAATACTTGAATTGAAGAAATTATATATAAATTTACAAATATGGCAAATATTTAAAAATCCATAAAACCATTATTTTAAACACTTCTTTTAGAATTAACAGGAAAAGTAGGAGGGATACAGAGGAAAGAGAAAGAAGATGCATGTACTCCTATTTATTTTGTCTCCTAAAATCATTTGGTTAAAGCCTAGGAATCATCCCTAAGTTACAATGACTTAATAACAATAATAGTTTGCATTTCTGGAGCACCTTTCTTCCCAAGGGCTCCTGTTGCTTGCAGACAGATCTCAGTGTCACTTTAGGGTCACTTTTTTAAGAAACTATGTTTTTAACCAAGCCTAGTAAGTTTTCTATGAGAAGATGTCGGGTCTTCTTCCAAACACCCAGTTTTTTTTTGTTTTTTTGTTTTATCTCACTTTCTTAACACAACCCCAAGATACCACTGGCAACAAAAGTAGCCTTGTCTTTGCATGAATTCTGAGAAGGAGCCCTTTGGGGTGGTTGTTTTAGCTAACGTTTATTGAGCACTTACTCTGTGCTAGTCCCTGAGCTAAGCCCTGTGTATACATTATCTTGTTTAATCTAAGACCCTCAGCTGGGGCTTCCCTGGTGGTGCAGTGGTTAAGAATCTGCCTGCCAATGCAGGGTACACCGGTTCGAGCCCTGGTCCCAGAAGATCCCACATGCCACAGAACAACTAAGCCCGTGCACCACAACTACTGAGCCTGCGCTCTAGAGCCCGCCAGACACAACTACTGAAGCCTGTGCACCTAGAGCCTGTGCTCCGCAAGAAGAGAAGCCACCGCAATGAGAAGCCCACGCACGGCAAGGAAGAGTAGCCCCACTCACCACAACTAAAGAAAGCCTGCTGTCAGCAACGAAGACCCAAGGCAGCCAAAAGTAAAATAAATAAATTTATAGAAACCCTCAGCTGGCCCCTTTCTCTCATTAAAGAAGTCAATAAAGAAAGTGTATTTGGACATCCAGCATGAGGCTGCCAAGGCCACACGGCCACTCAAGGCCTGCCAGAGACAAGGGATAAGGAAGGTCTCCGCCTTGACCCCCAAGCAGGTAAAGGTTCATTCCCAGGGCCCCCTGCCCCATGTCGCTTACCCTCCTTGCTCAGCGAGGGCAGCATGTGCATCACGTGCCTGCCTAGGTCCTGCAGGGAAGGGACGATGGTGTCCAAAATCTCCAGTCCCCAGTCGGCTAGGTCTTCAAAGTGTCTCTTTTCTTCCTTCTTTATATGGAGTTTACACAAACGTGATTTTCCCACGCTCCTGGGAAATTTGGATATGTCTTAAAAATAAAAATTACCAAATCTTGATTTTTTTTTTTCTTTCTTAAACTTTTTTTTCTCGCCGTCCCTCCCCCACTCTGGCTCTCCCAGAAAGGCTCCCACTACAGGAACTCAGAGAGCTGTCTGGCGCTTGAATCAGAAAGTGCAAATCCAAGCCCTCGGGACCACCAAGTGGCCCAGTGAGAGTGTATGCCGGAGCGGTGAGCAAGGTAGGGGGACCGAGGGAGGGCAGGCCAGTCAAGGGGAGGGAGGAGCGTGTTGCTAGGACGCGACAAAGGCTTGCTCCGTTGCCAGGGAGTCAGAGTAGGGCCTCGGCCCCGCCCCCTTAGGTGGATCGGGTCGGGTGCCAGGTGGCCCGGGTGATCCTGGGAAGAGATTGGGAAGTAACTTAATGTTTTTAAACTTTGCTTTTTCCTTACCCTCTTACCCTGAGCAGAGAAGAGACTTGGTCGCTTTTGTAATCACCTTGGACAAAATCTGGGAAAACCTTTTGCCCCGAGTGATGGACTTTTGAATCTCTGGGTCTGTTTGACGGTTTGAGTGTGAGCTGGAATTTTTCTCGGGTTTGATTTTTCCTAGGCTCCCTTCATAGGAAATGGAGGGCAGGAGGTTTGGGGAGGGAGTTGACTTTTTTTTTTTTCATTACAGTCATTTTTCCCCCTTTCTTTTACACTTAACCAATCTCATCCTGTAGAATTGTTTTCATACTCTCTCCTCTGCTGATAATGAATTATCACAAAGCAAACACACGCATGTAAACCCCATCCAGATCAAGAAATAGAACTCCATCAGTACCACAGAAACGCACTTCATTCTCCCACCAGGCATTATTCCAACAAATACTATAAATTAGTTTTACCTGTGTTTGAACTTTTGGAATCATACAGTATGTATTCTGTGTGTGGCTCTGTCACTAAACGTTGTGAGATTTCTCCGTGGTTTCTGCAGTAGCAATTTGTTCATTTTCAATGTTGCATGTTATTCCTTTGTGTGACTATGGCACTATTTATCCATTCCTCTGTTGAGGGGATGTAAGTTGTTTCCATTTGGAGCCATTAGGAATAATGTTGCTGCAAACATTCTTGAACACAATTTTTGATGCACATATGTACTCATTTCTGATATGTATATAACTAGGAGTAGATGACTGGGTTATGAGAAATGCAGATTTTAACAAATAATGCCACACGGATTTCTAAAGTGGTTGTCCCAATGGTGGGAGGGAAGAACTTCTGGCACGTAGTGTTGGCAGAGACCATAGATGCTCTGCAGCCTGCAATGCACAGGGCAGTCCTGCACAGTGAAAATTGTTCCACATTCTGCACCATTTTTCATACCTCATCAGACTTCCATGTAAGAAGGAAAAAAATAAAAAGGCTGCTTATGAGCTTAGAAAAAAATCCACTTTACATGTAAATACAAAGAGATTTTTGTTCAATTTCAATATCACTTAATTTCCTAAGAATTTAAAACCCAAGTAAATTGGGAGGAGACTATGCTCTTTTTCAGAATTTAAAAAGAATTCTTCAGCAGTTAGGAAAATTATATCATCACCATCAGTTAGGCTGGTGGTAGCTGAGTAGCCAACACACCTGAACTAAGCTGCATTTGTAGCTGTTGCATTCAAAGTGATTCTTCCTATAGATAAAGCATGTGGTAACTTTGTTTGCCTTCCAACATAGTCATGCCTGGACATATACGTGTTAAAATATGAATTATTTTACTATACAGTACTTACCTTTAATTTCTCTGATATACTAGAGTTACGACTTTATATTCATTTTAAATGGTATGCTGTATTATATGGTATATTACCCATAAACCTCATTTCAGGATAATAAGAAGGCATTTGTTATTAAAAAAAGCGAGCTTCCCTGGTGGCGCGGTGGTTAAGAATCCGCCTGCCAATGCAAGGGACACGGGTTCGAGCCTTGGTCCAGGAAGATCCCACATGCCTCGGAGCAACTAAGCCCATGCGCCACAACTACTGAGCTGCACTCTAGAGCCCAGGAGCCACAAGTACTGAGCCGGCACACCTAAAGCCCGTGCTCCATAATAAGAGAAGCCACAACAATGAGAAGCCAGGGCAACACAGCGAAGGGTAGCCCCAACTAGAGAAAGCCTGCACGCAGCAACGAAAACCCAATGCAGCCAAAAATAAATAAATTAAATTAAAAAAATTTTTTTAATTAATAAAAAGAAGAATTGTTCTATCTCATAAAACTGAGAACCTCTGTGCTAGAAAATGGCAAGCTCTATAACTCAGCCTCTTTCTCTCTCTACCTAGTTTACTAAGAAGCTCAGAACTAAGTTCTGGGCCTTAAGCTAATTTCTTAGAAAAATAAGTTCCCCTCACCCTCCCTTTTACTAATCTGCCTTTTGTCCTTTAGTCTGCTTATGGTGTTGTGTCTTGAAGCACTTGTCCTTGCAGCATAGATGTCTCAAATCTTTTGGGGAAATAAGCAGAGAAGATTGCTAAATGGATCAGCAGCAAGCAAAGGACAAACTCTTTTGTGACATTTGTCTGAACAGTTGCCCAGCCAGCTATTTTTAGTGGCAATATCAGCATTATTGTTCTATCTTAAGATAAGAATGGAATTGTAAAAATATATTAGTTTCCTAGAATAATAGATTAGATTTTGAGTGAATTATGGTGATGACAATTTTAGTCTCTAGAAAAGCTGTCTTCAGTTTCAGAAGACAGTTATGAATGACTGCTAATTATTAGTGAATTGTAGATGGCCAAAGGAAGATCTACAAAAGATAAAGACAAAGACCTTTCTTTCAAGGTCATCTTTTCCTTTTGTCAAAGGTCTCTTGACAAAAGAGGCTGTGGAAACACACACACGACCCTGTGTTTACTAGCAACTTCCAATGAGCTGTTCATAACCTGAAACTACATACACTTCAGCTGAAAATAAAGCTTGAGCAAACTGTGCAATTCCACTGCTAATAATCCACTCTTTGGATATACCTGCATGATACATTAAAAAAAAATGTGTATGCAACATTGTTTGTAATGCTAAATCTTAGAATTAACCTAAGATAACCAGCATAGGGAACTGGTAAAATTATAAATCTGTACTTTGAAATACAGTTTTAAGAGTTTGCTTAAAAGAAAGATTACATTTATGTGCTGATATTTTAAAAGTTTTAAGATTATTAAGTAAAAACCTGTTGCAGAATAGTATTTATAATATGATCTTATTTGTTCCAAAAACACATATATATGTAATTATACATGCATATTTATATATATATTAGTAAATGCATAGAAAATTTGAGAAAAGATACACAAAAAATATTAACAATGGTTATTTCTGGATACCATAAAATTGTGTGTAGAAGTACAAGAGTTCAGAAAACCTTTCACTTTTCTCCTTTATTTACTGTTTACCAAGAACATGGATTACTTTAATAATATTTTAGAGATAATTTACCAAAGAAAGAGAGACAGAGAGAGAGAGGTACAGGCAGAGTGTAGAGATTCATGTAAACACTGAAACAGACAAACTGGGCCAAAGTTTTCCAAAGTACTTCAATGTACATATACTTTTCTGCAAGCTCCAACTTGCCTTGCAAAACCCACACTGAATGAGCAGTCGCTTTTACCCAGGTCCCAAAGCATACACAATATTCAGTGGCTCATATTCAGGGCAACTTAGAAACCTATTGAAAAAGAAAACATTTACAATACAATTTAAAAAACTGACAACACCAAATGCTGGCAAGGATGTAAAACAACATACATTGCTTGTGGAGGTTAAAAAGGAAACAACCTCTGAAAATTAGCAGTTTCTTAGGAATTTAAACATACACTTACCACATGACCCAGCAACTCCACTTTTAGACATTTACCCAAGAGAAATTTATGTCCACACAAAACTTGTCCACTAATGTACATAGCATCTTTATTCATAATAGCCAAAAGCTAAGTACAACCCCAAATGTTCATCAACAGAAGAATGGAAAACCATTTATGCAAAAGAATACAATGGAATACGAATCCACTGACACATACAGTAACGTGGATGAATCTCAAAAACATGTTGAATGAAAGATGCCAGACACAAAAAAGTACATTCTATATCATTTCATTTTTTTGAAGTTCAAGACAGATCAAACTACTCTACAGTAATAGAAATCAGAGCAGTAGTTGGTTATGAATGGTAAGGATTCACTGCAATGTGACATAAGAGAACTTTCTGGAGTGATGGAAATGTTCCATATCTTGACTGCGGTGTCGGTTCCAGGTGTATATTTTTGCCAAAACTTACAGAATTGTACACTTAAAACATGTGCATTTCACTAAGTGTAAGTCTTACCCCAATTTTTAAAAATGTAAATACAGACACTATTTTCACTGAAAAAAAAATACATACTCTTGTTTTGATATTACACAGCACCAGAATAAAAGTCTTCAATAAATAATTTAATCCATATCTACTGAATATCTAATTTGTATCAAGTACTTTGCTATTTGCTAAGAGAAATAGAGCAGTAGAAAATCCCTACTGCAATTCATTCACAATTTATATACAATTCATTCATATTTAATAAATATGTATTGAAGATGGTTCTAAAACCAGGATTTAGTTCCAAAGACAAAGCATAAATTGAAAATTGAATATGGGCAAAATTACTCTAGAAATACCTTTTTAGGAAAGTACCATGTTGGAGACCCATATACCACCTCTTGGTTCATAAACCCAATACAGCCAGTCTTTCTCTTCAGCATTGGATCAGATCACTTTCTTCAGGTGAGCATGTAATGAAGCAGTTGGCTGGGGATTAGGAAAGCAGTCTTGTTTGAAAAATTCAACCAAGTAGTAGAATTGAACTCAGCATGGTGAGATGCTTATACTATGAGAGGTACTTGGGAACTGAGACAGATTGGAAATTACCAGATGTGGGACTTCACTGGTGGCACAGTGGTTAAGAATCTGCCTGCCAATGCAGGGGACACAGGTTCGAGCCCTGGTCTGGGAAGATCCCACATGCCGTGGAGCAATGAAGCCCGTGCACCATAACTACTGAGCCTGCACTCTAGAGCCTGCAAACCACAACTACTGAGTCCACATGCCACAGCTACTGAAGCCCGCATGCCTAGAGACCATGCTCTGCAACAAAAGAAGCCACCACAATGAGAAGCCTGCGCACCACAATGAAGAGTAGCCCCCACTCACCACAACTAGAGAAAGCCCGCGTGCAGCAATGAAGACCCAACACAGCCAAAAATAAAAATAAATAAATAAATTTACACTAAAAAAATAGAATGAATGTCCTTATACATTAAAAAAAGAAAGAAAGAAAGAAAATTACCAGTTGTATATCTTCAACCCCTTGCTAACTCAAGGGTTTATGGTGACTTTGTAGTATGTCAAGTTAGCTAAGATGGAACTGCATTTCTCAGAATCCCCTTCCCTGTATGACTCTAGGTTAGGGTTAGTTAAAAGATAAATTTACGTGAGATTTGGAAGGCAGAAGTAAAGCAGAAGACTTTTTTTGCTCTGAAAATCACTTTAGGGCCAGGCACTAATCATGGTGGCTCACCATGTTGGCATGGGCAAGCAGCCTGTCCTGCAGCGATCCAGCTCCCACCAGGTCTCTCCTTCAGCTTTTCTGAATCCTCAACTAGGTGCATGTTCAACAGTGTGGCCAAAGGTACCAGGTTATCCTACAGGTCATTCATATCACTGAAGTTGGATGCAATGAGAGACACATGCAGGTTCCACTTTGTCCTTGTGGTTCCAGCTTGTCCTCTCCAGTTTCAATCTTTCCTTACTCTATCCCATTTTATGACCACTTTCCTTCCTGACTACTGCCCTGCTGACTTTAGGCCCAACACCAGACACAGTCTGCTTAACCAGCTCTTACATAATTGTAAGAGCTAATGCTCATGATAAATCCCATATTTTCTATCAGTTATAGAGGTTCTGTTTCTTTGATTTAACCCTAACTGATAAAGGACTGGTGGTTAAAACTGAAATATTTAAATCAAATTATTCTCTTTCAGCTTTACAAAGACTTGAATTCACATAAATTAAGCACTTATGCACTGCAACTCTATTGTAAAGCTATGTTTAACTCTCATGTTAGAGGTATAAAGACAATGTAATAGGAGTACAAGGGGAGGGAGGTTACTTCTGAGATGATTGGTCTGAATGCTTAGTAAAGAGGTTTGGGATTTACTTGGAAGGTGTAGATGGTTCCTGAAGGCTCTGGAATAAGAGGATGACTTGATCACTCACACAGACTATTATATTCTTCAGTACTGTATTAAAATGGAGTTGGTATTTCATTACATGGCATAAAGAATCCATATGTCAGAAGGCAATTAAACAGTTGATCCTCAAACAGCATGAGTTTGAACTGCCCGGGTCCACTTGCATGCAGATTTTTTCACTAAACATATCCTATAGTACTATAGATCCTGGGATAGTTGAATCCACAGATGCAGAACAGCAGATATGGGATTTCCACTGCAGGGAGTGTTGGCACTCCACACCTCACCCTCTCCCCATTGTTCAAGGGTCAACTGCAATCAGAGATATTTCTGAGACAGATGAGGGGAAGCTACCAAACAACTAAAAGGATAAGTGCTAGTCTTGGGAAGACTGGCCCCAGAATGATTAATGTCATTGGGAGTGACTGCTATTTATAAACTTTTGACAGACAAAATGGCAAAGATGTAACACAACAGACCAAAGATAAATTAGATAATATGACAAATGAGAATACTTTAAGACTAAATTATAGAATGATATCCCAAGGGAGAAATGTAGGAAAATTCATCAAGTCAGACTATTTAAAAAGAAAATATTTCGGGCTTCCTTGGTGGCACAGTGGTTGAGAGTCTGCTTGCCAATGCAGGGGACGTGGGTTCGTGCCCCGGTCCGGGAGGATACCACGTGCCGCGGAGCGGCTGGGCCCGTGAGCCATGGCCGCTGGGCCTGCGCGTCTGGAGCCTGCGCTCCGCAACGGGAGAGGCCACAGCAGTGAGAGGCCCGCGTACCGCAAAAAAAAAAAAAAAGAAAAGAAAATATTTCAAGTAATAGATAGCACACTATCACCATTCTACCTGGCCAATCTGCAGGATAAAAGTCATACAATAGGACTCTCTCATGTTTAATAGATGTGACCTCAATGAATAATAAATATGATAATGATACCCATGTATATAATATTACCTATTTATGAATACTAAGTTAATATTTATGCTATACTCATCTGACCTGTCATTCTTATAAACACATTGCACCTTTTTTCCATTTCACATAAGCTAAAATAAAAAATTTTGCAATTGAAGACCTGAGTTTATACCTGATGTTAGCATAAATAATTGTATGACTGAAAAAAATGTTAATACTTCATAGCTTCAGTTTTTCATTCATAAAATAGGAAAAACAATAATAATGCTAATAGAGGAAATTCCAGTATGCTTAAAGAAACATTGGGAAAAGTTAAATGAGAAAAAATGTTGGCTTCCAAAAATACTAAACTCGCAGTTACTCACCCAATTTTACCATTATATTGTACTATTCTGCATACCAAAACAAAATGTAATTTCTATAGACAAAAGAATACTTCTAGACTGTTTTTTAAATGGAGACTACTGATAAATGAACATACTCTGAAAAGAACCGAAATGTAGTTGATTTTGGCAGTGTGATAAATTGGTCAGCCAACTCACTTCACACAATACACAAAGATTAACTGAAAATGGATCATAGACCTAAATCTAAAAGTAAAAACTATAAAACTTCTAGAATAAAATGTAAGAGAAAATCTTGCAATCTTGGGGTTTAGCAAATATTTCTTAGAACACAAAAAGCATTAATAATAAAAGTTTAAAATTTCATTAATGGGACTTTATTAAAATTAAAAACTTTTGCTCTTCAAAAGACACCATTATGAAATGAAAAGGAAAGACATAACAGGAAAAAAAATTCACAATGCAAATATCTGACAACTGGTATACAAAATATATGTTTTTTAAATATTCCTAAAACTCAATGATAAGAAGACAGCTCAATTTTTTTTTTTTTTTTTGCAATATGCGGGCCTCTCACTGTTGCGGCCTCTCCTGTTGCAGAGCACAGGCTCAGTGGCCATGGCTCACGCGCCCAGCCGCTCCACGGCATGTGGGATCCTCCCAGACCGGGGCACGAACCCGTGTCCCCTGCATTGGCAGGCGGACTCTCAATAAGTGCGCCACCAGGGAAGCCCAACAGCTCAATTTTTTAAATGGGCAAAATGTTTGAACATATATTTTACAAAAGTACATATACAAATGGCCAATAAGCAGATGAAAAGATTCTCAACATAACTGGTTATTAGGGAAACACATATTAACACCACAATGAGATACCACTGCAACATTAGAATGGCTACAATTAAAAAGGCTGATAACACAGGTGCTGATGAAGATATGGAGTAATTAGAACTTATATTCTGCAGGTAAGAATGTCATGTGGTTCAATGTACTTTGAAAAACTGGCCCTTTCTTACAAAGTTAAATATATACATCTACCATATGACTTATCCACTCTGGTTCTAAGCATTCAACAGGAAAAAAAAAAAAATATGTTCACACAAACTGTTATACATAAATATTCACAGCAGCTTTATTCACAATAGCTAAAACTGTGAAATGACCCATATGTTCATTAAATGGTAAATAAATAAACAACAGGTAGTATATCCATACAATGTAACACTATTCAGTAATAGAAAGGAATGAACTACTGGTACAGGCAACAACATTGATGAACCTCAAAATCATTATATTGATTGATAGAAACCAGATACAAAGAGTACTTACTGTGTGACTCTATTTGTATAAAATTCTAGAAAATGCAAACTAATTTAGAGGGATCAAGCAATTCAATAACTGGCTGGGGCCAGGATCAGAAGCAGAGGTGAATTGCAAATGGGCATGAGAAATCTTTTGGGTTGGTGGTAATGAAGATATTCAGTATCTTGAGTACGGTAATACTTTCACAGTAGTATACAACTGTCAAAACTCATCAAAATGTACTCTCTAAATAGGTATAGTTTGTTGTACATAAAATATATCTCAATGAGGGTTTTTTAATGAGAAGTAGCCCAGAGTTCTGGGATAAGTAAGCTTATATAAATAATTCATAAGTAAACTCAAAATAAAGAACTCATTGGGGGATCTTAACAGCAGACAGAAAACAAAACAGCATATGTCAGGATTAATGAACTTGAAGAAATTATCCAAATTGAACCTCAAAAGGAAAATGGGTAAAAAGAACCTCACATAGTATGAGAAATGTTAGGCAAATAAGTTCTAGGAAGAGAGAATGAGAAAGATGTAGTTATTTAAGAAACAATGGGGACTTCCCTAGTGGCACAGTTGCTAAGAATCTGCCTGCCAATTCAGGGGACACAGGTTCGAGCCCTGGTCCAGGAAGATCCCACATGCCGCAGAGCAACTAAGTCCGTGCACCGTAACTATTGAGCCTGCGCTCTGGAGCCTGTGAGCCATAACTACTGAGCCCATGTGCCACAACTACTGAAACCCGTGCACCTAGATCCTGTGCTCCACAACAAGAGAAGCCACCGCAATGAGAAGCCCGCACACCGCACTGAGGAATAGCCCCCAGTCGCTGCAACTAGAGAAAGCCCGCATGTAGAACACCCAACACAGCCAAATAAATAAATAAAATTAAATTAAAAAAAAAAAAAAACAATGTAAGAAATAACCAAACTGATGAAAGATATTAACCACAGCTCCAAGGTTAAGGATAAATACACAGACACCACACCTGATGAAACTAAAGCTAAAAAGACAACCTTAAAAGCATCAGTCAAAAAAGACAATAGCAAGAAATACCACTGATTTCACAACAAAAACATCAAAGCACAAAACAATGGAGTGGTAGCTTTAAAGTGCTGAAAGAAAAAACTGCCAAACTAGAATACTATACCTAGGAAATATCCTTCAAAATCAAAAACAAAATTTCCAAAGTTTCTCAGATAAAATCTAGGAGAAAAAAATGAGGATGTACTTCTGATTAAAGGAAAATTATCCCATGAAAGTTCAAGAAGGAATGAACAGCCCTAGGGAGGATAAATTAATGGAAAAAAATAGAAGATTATTGACTGTTAAGGGAAACAATTAATAGCTATATCATCTGAGTTTTATAGCATGTAGAAATAAAATATATGATAAGAAAATCAAAATAAGGCATCAGGTAAGAAAGGAATCCCTGAGAGATGGGAAATAGATCAGGTAAGTTCAACTATAGCCCCAGCTAACCTCCTGCAGGAAGTTTTCAAGCCACAGTGCAGAAAGGGGAGAGAGCCACAAAAAGAGAGAGATACAGAGATCTTTAGAGGATCCCCTGAAGTATTCAGTTGAGTAGTGATTAGCGAATGCATGTGAGAAAACTCCCCGAGGCCAGGAAAAGAACCAACCAAAAGGATCAGAGGGAACAGTGTCCAAAGATCACACAGGCCCAGGAAAAGTACCTGTTCCCAACAGTCAGAGTAGAAAACTTCATCATTCATGGGGCACTGGGTAGAGTAGTAAGAGTCTTGCCTCAATACTGGGGAAAATTAACCCTGGACTAAATGCTGCTCTGGTTCTGCCCAAAAAAGCTCAAAAGGAAGACACCAAAGAGTTTCAAAATAACTTAACTGCCTCCCAGAAAAAAACTCAGTATTTGTAGGAATACAAAAGTCTCAAGCACCAAACAAGGTAAAATTTGCAATGCTTAACATCCAGTAAAAAATTATCAGGCATGCAAGGAAGCAGGAAAATATTGATATTATCCATAATGAGGCCAAAAATCACATAACTGAAACTGACCCAGCAGTGACAAAAATAGTAGAATTAGTAGACAAGGACATTAAAAGACAAGGACATTAAAAGAAAGATTGGTGAATTTGAAAACATAGCCAAAAAAAAAAAAAAAATCCGTAATGAAGTACAGAGAGAAAAAAGCTGGAAAAAAAAGTGAACAGAGTACCAGTGAGCTGTAGGACAACCTCAAGCAAAAAAATATAATGGGAGTCCATGAATAAGAAGAAAGGTAGGGACATAAAAAATATTTTAAGAAATAATTAGCAGTTTTTTTCCAAATTTAATGAAGATGATATACCCACAGATCCAAGAAGCTCAGTGAACATCAAGCACAAGAAACAAAGACATTTACACTGGGGTATATCATATTCAAATTACTTAAAACCAATGACAAAGAGAAAACTTAAAAGCCGCCAAAGAGAAAAGACTACTTACTCACAACAAATAATGATAAGTATGACAGTAAATTTCTTGTTGGAAACAATGTAAGTTAGAAGACAATGGAAGTTAAAGCAATGTCTTTAAAATGCTAAAACCAAAATCTGTCAACCTAAAATATTTTACCCATCAAAAATAACTTTCAAAAATTAAGTAACTATAAAGACTTTTTTCAGAGTTAGATAAGTTAAAATAATCCTCACTAGAAAACCTGCACCACAAGAAATATTAAAGGAAGTCCTTCAAATAGAAGGAAAATAATACCAGATGGAAACCTGAATTTGTACAAAGGAATGAAGAGCACAGAAATGGTAACTACATGGGTAAACATAAAGACTTTTTTCTTATTATTTAAATCTCTTTAAAAGGCAATCAGCTGGAGAGAATTCTGGGAAGATGGTAGAGTAGGAAGCACCAGAAATCTGTCTCCTCACTTAGACAATGCAGAATCTATCTCAGAATCTATCTCTATTTTGGAAATCTGGAGTCTATTAAGTGCTTGCATCTACCAGGTGAAGGCTTGGACAGTAAAATGCAGTTAATTTTGGTCAATTTCAGCTCTTAGCACAGTAGCTGCTATCTACACCCCCCACCCCATCCCATAGAAGGCACCTGTGTTCCTGCAGCAGTCAGGGTGGGCAAAAAGGAACCTGTCCTTCAAAAATCAGTGCTCTGTTCTCTGACCACTGATTGCTGCTTCTGATCACAAAGGTGCTGACAAAGAGGCAACCAATCATTGTTACACCTCCTCCACCCCACTGTTACAAGCCCCTCTCCCTCCAGGTGAAGTGACTTCCACGAGATTTAAGGGCCAGCACGCTGTTTCCCTGCTTCATTTTTCTCTTTTTCCCCTTTTGGGAGCCATGCATTAAAGACTAGGACATTCAAAGGCAACTGCATACATGGGGGAAATCAGCAAGTCACTACATATGCCCAGGGAAAAGCAAACACTCAGAAAAGACCATAGAAGATCTTAAGTTTTCTCCTCAGGTTGATTCTTGGCACAGAAACAGCCTACAAGAAAAAAAACAAAAACAACTCACAAAAACAAAAAACAGCAAACTCTGATAAAAGAGGAGAATCTGATTTCCAGAGTTACCACTTTATTAGAGTCAGTATCCAATTTCCAACAACAACAAAATCACAAGGCATACAAAGACACAGGAAAGTATGGCCCATTGAAAGGGAAAAATAAATCAACAGAAACTGTCCCTGAAAATATGTTATGGCAGATATACTAGACAAAGACTTTAAATTAACTGTCTTAAAGATGCCCAAAGAACTAAAGAAAGACATAGAGGAAGTCTAGAAAACAGTGTATGAACAAAATGGAAATATCAATAAAGAGATAGAAAAGCTATAAAGAAACCAAAAAAATTCTGGAGCTGAAAAGTAAAATAACTAAAATGAAAAATTCACTATGGTGATTCAAAGGTAGATTTAAACAGGCAGAAGAAAGAATCGGTGAAGTTGAAGATAGGACAATGGAAATTATTGAGTCTGAGTAACAGAAAGAAAATAAAATTGAAGAAAAGTAAACACAACCTAACAGACTTGTGGGACATCTTCAAGCAGATCATCATATGCATTTTGGAAGTCCCAGGAGGAGAAGAGAGAGAGAAAGGGGCAGAGAGAATATTTAAAGAAATAATGGCTGAGAACATCCCAAATTTGATGAAAGACATGAATATAAGCATCCAAGAAACTCAACAAACTCCAAGTTGGATGAACTGGAAGAGACCCACGCTGAGACACAATGTAATCAAACTTTTGAAAAACAAAGACAAAGATAGAATCTTGAAAGCAACAAGAGAGAGGTGACACATCACATACAGGGGATTCTCAATAAAATTAAAAGAGTTTTCATCAGAAACTTTGGAGGCCAAAAGGCAGTGGGTCAGTATATTCAAACTGCTAAAAGAAAGAAAAAACAAACAAAAAAACAATCAACCAAGAATCCTTTAACTGACAAAATGGTCCTTCAAAAGTGAAGGAGAGGAAATTCTCCAGTGGTCCAGTGGTTAGGACTCATGCTTTCACCATCAAGGGCCCGGGTTCAATCACTGGTTGTAGAACTGAGATCCCACAAGCTGTGCAGTGCAGGAAAAAAAAAAAAAGAGGGTGAAATCAAGATATTCCCAGATAAACAAAAGCTGAGGAAGTTTATTACCTTTAGACCTGCCCTGCAAGAAATGCTAAAATGAATCTTGCAAATTGAAATGAAAGGACATTTGAAGTAACTCAAAGCCATATGAAGAAATAAAGATCTCAGTAAAGGTAAATACATGGGCAATTATACAACACAGTACTATTGTAACAACAGTTTGTGATTTCACTTTTAGTTTTCTACATAATTTAACAGACTGATACTTCTTTTAGAAAGGAAATTGACTGTCTATAGCAAAAATTATAACAATGTATTTCAGGATTTATAAAATATATGAAAGTAAAATGTATGTCAACAATAGCACAAAGGCTGGAAGGGGGAAATGGAATTATACACTTGTAAGGTTCTTATACTATATGTGAAGTGGTATGTTATCATTTGAAGATAGATTGTGATAGGTTAAATATGTATACTATAAATCCTGTACTTAACCACTAAAATAATACAACAAAGGATTATCACAAGTAAGCCCCCTAAAATGGAATTTAAAAACCAGTTAATCCAAAAGAAGGCAGAAGAAGAGAACAAAGGAAACAAAAACCAGATAAGACAAATAGAAAACAGCAGGATGGTAGATTTAAACCCAACCATATCGATAATCATGTTAAACATAATCTAAGTCATCCAAACACCCCTAATAAAAAGGCAGAGATTGTCAGGTTAGTTAAAAAGCAAGACCCCACTATAGGTTGCTTACCAGAAACACATTTGGAATATAAACAAATAGGAACAAACTAAACGGTTGGCAAAAAGTATACCACTCTAACTTTCATCAACAGAAAACTGGAGTGGTTATATTAACATCAGACAAGTTAGATTCCAGAGCAAAGGATGTTACCAGAGATAAACAGTGTCATTTCATAATGATAAAGGGGTCAATTTATGAACAAGACATAAAAATCCTAATTTTTATATCCTAATTATCCTATTACTTTTATACTCTTAATAACAGGGCTTCAAAATACATGAAGCAAAAACTAAGTTGAGGATTACCAGTTTTTTATTTTCTTAATATAAAGACATATCTATAGCTTATTATTTTTATATAAACTTTTAATTCATCACTTAAGATATAACATTTATCTTGAAAAAGGAAATGACCCATGACTAAAATCTGATGCGTTGACCCAAAACAAATTACTTCCAGATTTTTAAAAAGCTTTTCCACAAAAAAAGTAGCAGACCCATATGGCTTTAATGGTGAATTCTTCCAAATATTTAAGGGCAAAATAATACCAAATTTACAAAAACTCTTCCAAAGAATAGAAAAAGAGGGAATACTTTTGATCTCACTTTTTTAAGACCAGTAAAACATTAATATCAAACCTAAAAAGGACATTACAAAAAAGAAAAATTACAGGTCAGCGTCTCCTTTGAATGTAGATGTAAAAATCCTAACAAAATATTAATAAATAGGATTCCAGGGATATAAAAAAATACATAATGCATCATAACCAAGAGGGGTTTATTCCAGGAATAAAAGGACAGTTTAACATTTTAAAATTCCATCAGTGTAGGGCTTCCCTGGTGGCGCAGTGGTTGAGAGTCCGCCTGCCGATGCAGGGGACGCAGGTTCGTGCCCTGGTCCGGGAAGATCCCACATGCTGCGGAGCGGCTGGGCCCGTGAGCCATGGCGGCTGAGCCTGCGCATCAGGAGCCTGTGCTCCGCAACGGGAGAGGCCACAACAGTGAGAAGCCCGCGTACCGCAAAAAAATAAATAAATAAAGTAAAAAAAATAAAATTAAAAAAAAAAAATTCCATCTGTGTAATTCACAACAGTAACAGAATTTTAAAAATGGGGGGAAAGCACAATCATTTCAATAGATGAAGAAAGCACATTTGATAAAACTAAACATGCGTTCACGATTTCAGGGGGAAAAATATCCTCAAAAAGTAGAAATGCAAGGAAAAATCTTTTATTTTAAAAAGGTCATCTAGTAATAAAACACTACAGCTAAATCATTCTCAGTGGTACAATGGTCAAATCTTTCTCCCCAACAAAATGAGGATGTCCACTACCACAGCTTTTATTTACCATTGTGCTAGAGGCCCTAGACAGTGCTGTAAGACTAGAAAGAAATAAAAGGTACACCACTGGAAACAAAAAGTACAATTTTCATTTACATATTACATGATTGTAAAAAAAGAAAAACTGAAAATATATCAACAGTTAAAATCAATAGTAAATTTAGCAACAAGCTCTCTAGATATAAGGTTAACATATCAAAAAAAACATATTTCTATATACTAGCAAGAAACTATCAGAAAATGAAAGTTTTAAAAATACCACTTCGGGCTTTCCTGGTGGTGCAGTGGTTGAGAGTCCGCCTGCCGATGCAGGGGACTCAGGTTCGTGTCCCAGTCCGGGAAGATCCCACATGCTGCAGAGCGGCTGTGCCCGTGAGCCATGGCCGCTGAGCCTGCGCGTCCGGAGCCTGTGCTCCGCAATAGGAAAGGCCACAACAGTGAGAGGCCTGCATACCGCAAAAAAAAAAAAAACCACTTATAGTAGAATGAAAAAAATCAAATATCTAGAAACAAGTTTAAGAAAAGTTCCATAAAGCTAATATTGAAAACTACAAAATATTGCAAGTTTCTACCATAGAAAGAAATTAAAGATGACCTAAATAAATGGAGAGCTGCATCATGTTTATGAATCAAAAGGCTGAATATTGATTTCAGTTTCCCCCAATTTGATGTGTGGATTCAATGTAAATGCAATCAAAAGCCCAGCATGAATAGTTGGTGCATATTGACAGGCTGAATCTTAAATTTATACGGAAATACAAAGAACCTAAAATAGCCAAGATAATCTTAAAGATGAATGAAATTGGAGAACTTATACTATCAGAGTTTCAAAACTTATTGTAAAGCTGCAGTAATTAAGACAGTGGGGTATTAGTGCAAGGATAGACAAATAAACCAATGTAACAAAACAGAGTTCAGAAATACACCTATACCTATAGAGTCACTTGGTTTATGACAAAAGTATCACTGCAATTCAGCAGGGAAATGATAGTCTTCTTCATTAAAAGGTGTTTCAACAATTTCATATAGGAAAAGCAATAAACCCTACCTCACATCAAACCCCAAAATTAATTCAAGGTAGATCATAGATTTAAACATGAAAGCTAAAAAAATAAAGCTCTAGAAGAAAATGCAGGAGAGCAACTTGACAATTTTGGGGTAGGTAAAGATTTCTTAAACATGACAGAAAAAGCACAAACCTTTAAAGACAAAATTGATAAATTTGACTTCATTAAAATTGAGAGCTTCTATCATCACAACACATCAGCAGAAAGTTGAATAGGCAAATCATAAACTGAGAGAATATATTTGTAATACATATATCTGATATATCTGATGAAGGATTATATCCATAATATTTATATAAAGAACTCTACAGATCAATAAGAAAGCTTTTAAATTTGGCAAAATACTTGAACATGAACTTCTTAAAAAAGGAAGCTAAACATACATCTACCTTATGATGCAGCAGTTTCACTCCTAAGTATATCCTCCCCCAAATAACAAATTGAGTGCAAATGTCTGTAAAAACTTGTATAAGAATGTTTATAGGGGCTTCCCTGGTGGCGCAGTGGTTGAGAATCTGCCTGCTAATGCAGGGGACATGGGTTTGAGCACTGGTCTGGGAGGATCCCACATGCCACGGAGCAACTGGGCCCGTGAGCCACAACTACTGAGCCTGCGCGTCCGGAGACTGTGCTCCGCAACAGGAGAGGCCACAACAGTGAGAGGCCCGCGTACTGCAAAAAAAAAAAAAAAAGTAGCAAAGAGATTCTTGAAGAGACTCTTTCAAGGACAGGCTAAACCTTTCCCATTCAAAATATGGTTAATGGAGAAGCAGGAGCAATGGCAGTACCACCTGGAACCTTGCTGGAAGTGCAGACCCACCCCAGACCTACTGAATCAGAATCTACACTTACAAGCTCCCCAAATGATTAGTTGGTCCAGTAAAGTTTGAGAAACACTGGCCTAAACTGCCTAGTAGATGCAGAAGTAGACTAGTGAACGAATTTAAGAACTATTTGGAGCGAGATGTGATTGTACTTAGCATAATCATTGAATGGATAAGGTGGGAAGGAATGAGAAATCAATAGTGATATTTAAGCTGTGGGCAACTAGCTTGATAGAAATTAATGCCATTTCCATTTTTTTTTTTTTTTTTTTTTTTTGGCTGCACCACCCGGCTTGTGGGATCTTAGTTCCCTGACCAGGGATTGAACCCAGGCCCTCCGTGGTGAAATCACAGAGTCCTAACCACTGGACCACCAGGGAACTCCTTAATGTCATTTCCTAAGATAAGGGATATGGGAAGAGGCAGAAGAAAGAGATGAGTTCTGTTTTGTATATATTGATTTTGAAGTTCTTATAGGACATGAGGCTCTTCAGGAGTTCAGAAAAGAGATCTGGAATCATCAAAATGTGTTGGAATAGATTAGATCACTCTAGAACTGTACTTTCCAATATGGTAGCCTCTAGCACATTGAGCACATGAAATGGGATTAGTGTGGCTGAGGAACTGAATTTTTAAATTTTGGTTTTAATGAATTTAAATTTAAAAGTTAAAGCAGAGTAACATGTTTTCCCATAAATACAACTTCATTGTTTTGGTAATACTACATTTCACTTTAGCCTTTGAAAATTTGGAATCGAAACTGAGATGAGCTGTAAATACAAAATACACACCAGATTTTGAAAAGTTAGTACAAAAAAAGTGAACTATTTCATTAATTTTTTAATTGATTACATGTTGAAATGGTAATTTTTTGCATATATTGGATTAAAAATATATTATTAAAATTAACTTCACTTATTTTTTAATGTGGCTGCTAGAAAGTTTTAAATTATATACATGGCTCACATTATATTTATATTGGAAAGCACTGCTTTAGAAGTATACAGTGTGAAACATAGAGGGACTAGGATAGAATTCCATGGGTTTCCAAGGGATGCCATAAGTAGACAGTCAAAACAAAGCTCAATCATTTTAGGAGGATATGATTAAACATGTAATGCTAAGTAAAATTAAGATGGAAGTGTCCAAAGAGGCCAATAATGACTTTGTGGATTAATTTAAGTATGCGGACTAAAGTCAGATTGCAAGAGGTTGAAGAGTCACTGAGCTGTAAGGAAGTAGAGATAGCAACTCCACTGAAAAATCTGTCTACGAAGAAGAGTGGACCAAGAAAGGGTACAGATGTGTCATAGAGGGCTTTTTGTTTGAGAGGAGAGGCTTGAATCTGTTTAAATGTTGTTGGAAAGGTGCCAAGAGAGGGATACGATATACAAGAGAAAGGGAATACTGATAAAGGGAGATCCCTGAGAAATTAACTCAGTATGGCCTTTAGTACAGAGATGAGCCTTGGATAGGTGGAACAAATACCTCATCCACAGTGACAGGCGGAAGAATGGAGAAGAGGATAGGTATAGACGCTGGGATGCAGGAAGTGGAAAGCATTCCCGTCTGATAGCGTCTACTTTCTCAGAAAGTGACCAACTGCCACCTGATGAGAGGGATGTAGTGTGCAGGAATTTTATAAAAAGAGAACAAGGGGATTCTTTAAACTGTTGTGGGACGTTTGGTCTCTTTTTAGGGATGAAGAAAGCTGGATAAACAGATGCTGCCAAACTTACAATGTGCAAAAAGAGCAAGTTCACAACTTTCTTGAATCCATCCAAGTGTTGAGGTTGTAGGGCAACCAACCAAGGAAACAGGTGTGACAGTGGCTTACATAGACAAGGCATAGGTGTACAAAGAAAAGAATAGTTCAGCTAGGGTGACTGGCAAAAAGGGTGAAGTCTCCGCTACTGAAAAAAGGAGAGTCTCCACCCTGGTGCAGGCTTTTTCCTCATGAATCCCACTGAGTGCTCACATAAAAGATTTTGAGAGTACTGGAAAAGTCCTCATTGTGCAAAACTCAGGGACAGAAACAACAGTCTTTGCTGGAGGTAGAAAATACTTTGCTGGGACTCTTCACTCCTACCTGCCTAGGGAAAAAAAGCCTTAATCTGTGGCAGACAAAAGCTGTCACTCTTAGGGAACTGGTGAAAACTCACTGTGGCTGAGAGAATAAAAATCTGTTCCCAAGGGCAGAGGCAGAAATATGTGTTGGGCTCAGAACTATGTTGGCAGAGGCAGGAGCACTAAGACCACATCTCCAAGACCCAGGAACGTGATGACTGCTTAAGACTGAGGCTTCATTAAAACAGAGAACATCTCCACCCCTCAACCCCCAATCCCTACTGCCAGTTAACTAGCATCAAGCAATAAGCAACTTGCAAGAGAGACCCTCTCTAAGGTGCAACACAAAGGGAAAATCTAAAGGTGAGGGTGGAGAAACAAACATTAAAAAGAAAACCTCTGCAAACTACCCCCACCTAAAACACAAGGTATAGCTAGGGAAATTTTAAGCCTGTGGTGCAGTGACAGTAATCTCAAAGCCTCAAACCCAGGCCAACTACTAACCCTGGAATAAAGGCCTAGCACAAAAACTATTTACCTCAGACTCTAGACCTAAAGAAGATGTCTGGCTTTCAATAATAAAATGACAAAGAATGGGAAAAGGCAAGAAAAAAACCAACATATTCCTAAGAGACAAAGCAATCATCAGAACTAGACTCAGATATGACATATATATGTTGGAACTGATAGAGGATTTTTTTTTTTTGACTGTGTTGGGTCTTCGTTGCTGCACACGGGCTTTTCTCTAGTTGCAGCGAGCGGGGGCTACTCTTCGTTGCGGTGCATGGGCTTCTCATTGCAGTGGCTTCTCTTGTTGCGGAGCAGAGACTCTAGGCACGCGGGCTTAAGTAGTTGTGGCGCCCAGGCTCAGTGGTTGTGGCTCGCAGGCTCTAGAGAGCAGGCTCAGTTGTTGTGGCGCACGGGCTTAGTTGCTCCGTGGCATGTGGGATCTTCCCAGACCAGGGCTCGAACCCATGTCTCCTGCATTGGCAGGCGGATTCTTAACCACTGAGCCACCAGGGAAGCCCATGATAGAGGATTTTAAATAACCATGATTAATATGTTAAAGGCACTAATGGAAAAGATGGACAACATGTAAGATCAGATAGGTAATTTCAGCAGAGAGATGGAAACCATAAGAAAAAAAATCAAGTGAAAATACTAGAGATTTTAAAACTCAGTAAGAGAGATGAAGAATGCTTTCACCAACTTATCAGTAGACTTGACGCAACCAAAGAAAAATTTAGTGAACTTGAATATAGGTCTGTTGAAAATAATCAAACTGAAACACAAAGAGGGAAAAATGTGAAGAATAAAACAAATAAAATAAAAGAGCTGTGGCACAATATCAGTGGTCAAGCATACATGTAATTAGAATTAAAGAAAGATAAGACAGAAAGAATGAAACAGAAAAAAACTGGAAGAAAATAACCACCAAGAATTTTCCAAAATTAATGACAGACATCAAATCACAGATCCAAACAGCTCAGAAAACACCAAGTAAGATTAAAAAACAAAAACCACTTAAGGCAAATCATTTTTCAAACTGTTGAAAATAAAAGACAAAGGGAGAATCTTAAAGGCACCCAGAGGGGAAAAACAACAGTTGTGGTGAATGAGATGGAAGAGCTTATCAAAAAACATAAGATTGCTGAGCAGCTCTGACAACCAAGGTGAAGTTAGAGATTGTGGTTACAGGATTTTTTTAATGCAATACTCAGTGGCCTTTTACCAATAATAAAAAAAAAAAGTACATGTGGTTGAACTTATTCAGAACTCAGGTTTTTCTGGTACAGGTGATAGAAAAGGAATGGGACAAGGGGACTGAATATCAGTCTGGAATATATGCTAAAAAATCAGTGGAAGTAAAAAATGCCTGAGAACATCTAACTCTACAAGGCTACAATATAATGCAAAATGATATCACAATATACTTTCAAGAAACAATGTTTTTAGGGTTTTTTTTTTTTCTTTTCTGCGGTATGCAGGCCTCTCACTGCTGTGGCCTCTCCCGTTGCGGAGCACAGGCTCTGGACGCGCAGGCTCAGCGGCCATGGCTCACGGGCCCAGCCGCTCCGTGGCATGTGGGATCCTCCCGGACCAGGGTACGAACCCGTGTCCCCTGCATCGGCAGGCGGACTCTCAACCACTGTGCCACCAGGGAAGCCCCATAAGTGTCTTTTGAGAGGTTTTAAATTTGTGGAATTCTTATGCTTCCATAAGACTGCCATAAGGACTTCTTTTGTCAGCCTAATTTGTAATTTCCAGAGCCTTAGTTATCTTTAAGAGTATTAATGAACATCAATTTAATTGAAACATAATCTTGGATAAAGAGACAATATAATTTTACTATACATGTGCTCTTATTTAATAACTGGAGTAGCTCTTAGCTACCAGTTTCAAAAGGATATTCAGATGCCCTTATATTATGTTGGTATGCATATACATTTTGAAAGAATATAAAAGATTTTGTGTAGGTAAGGGGATGTCCATGCAGAGTAATAAACACTTTTTCTACCTAGATTAAAAAAAATTTTTTTTTGTCTTAAAACAAAAAGTGTCTGGTTGTGCTAGAATACAAGAGTACTTTTTGTAAAGACAAATCTAAGAGTATACAGAAAATGTAGAACGTTTGAAGGGTGAACTTTGGGTTCATAATGAGCTATAAATAATAGGTTGGAATGATTAATAAATATGTTAAAACTGTTGACAAAGTTGGTTAAGTATGATGAATGTATTCACAAAGATAGGCTCATGAAACCATTACTAGATGTTGTTACATAGAAGATAAACAGAAAGAGTAAAACTATAATTTAGACTTTTTTTTTCTTCTGGTAAAACAGCAAAGCTATCTCTGTGCTCAGCTGAGAGTTGTCTTCTCTCATTATTAAAGAATACCACTCTGAACATTTTGATATACTCAAATCATTTTTGAAAAAAGTTCCCCACTTTTGAAAATATTAAAGTTCCTAATAATCTCAGTCACATACTCTTTCATCTTTTATGCTTATGCATCAAAATTAACAAAAGTAGACTATGTTTCAACAAATGGTATTGGGACAGCTGGATATCCACATGCAAAAGAATGAAGTGGAGCCCTATCTCACACCATTCACAAAAATTAACTCAAAATAAATCAAAGACCTAAATGTAAGAGCTAAAACTATACAACTCTTAAAAGAAACCATAGGAATAAACCTTTACAGATTGACAGAAAAAATCTTTTCTTAGATATGACACCAAAAGCATCAGTGACAAAAGAAAAAAGATAAATTAGACTACACCAAAATTAAAAACTTTTATGCTGCGACTATTACTCTCATCAAGAAAATGAAGACAATTCACAGAATGGGAAAAATATTTGCAAAATCATATATCTGACAAGGGACTTGTATCCAGAATATATAATGAACTGTTAGAACTCAACAATAAAAAGACAAATAACCAAACAATGGGCAAAGGATTTGAATAGACATTTTTCCAAAGAACATAAACAGATGGCCAATAAGCACACACAAAGATACTCAATATCGTTATTAGACAACTGCAAATCAAAACTAGGAGATTACCACTTTACACCCACTGGAATGGCTACAATCAAAAGAAAAAAGCTAGTGTTGACAAGGATGTGGAGCTATTGAAACCCTCATACACCACTCATGGGAAAGTAAAAGCTTTGAAAAATAGTTTAGCAATTCTTCAGAAAGTTAAACATAGTTACCATGTAACCCAGTAATTCCACTTTTAGGTATATTACCCAAGAGAGATGAAAACATATACCCACATAAGAACTGATACATGAATATTCATATGGGCATAACTCATAATAGCCAAAAACTGGAAATAACCCAAATGCCCACCAATTGATATATGGATAAAATGTGGTATAATCATACAATGTAATATTATCAGCAATAAGAAGGAATGAAGCTCTGATACATGCTATAACATGGATGAATCCTGAAAAATTATGCTAAGTAAAGGGAGTGAGTCACTAAAGACCACTATACTACAGTCGTCTTAGATAGTAGATCACTATACTATAGTGGCCTTATAGTAGACCACTATACTATATGATTCCATTTATATAAAATACTCAGAAAAGACAAATCCATGGAGACAGAAAGTAGATTCATAGTTGCTTAGAGCTGATGGGGCTTCTGGAGGCTGGGGATTAAATACTAATGGGTATGGAGTTTCTTTTGAGGGGATGAAAATGTTCTAAAATTAGATCATGATGGTTGCACAATCCTGTGACTATACTAAAAAACACTGAATTGTACACTTTGAGTGAATTTGATGTTATGTGAATTATATCTTAATAAGATTTGTAAGCAGGCAAATGCTGAAAGCAGGTATATATAGAAAAGTTATGGAAATAGAAGATGTGGAAATAAAAAATTATTTGATCATTCTAATAAATCCACAAATCTAAAAATGAAAATGGCTTACAACTATTGACCTAAGACAGCTATCCTCTCTTCAACAAAATTATTGGCTGTCAGTTTTCAATTAATTCTTCATGTATTGCATTTTGACAATACAAGAACCAAAACGTAATAAGGTAGAACCTATTAGACATGTACTTGAAATCTAGAATCAGCATTTACAAGATGGATATGTTCCCGGTTCATACATGACAACTCAAGTATAGTTAGTTAAATTCAGAAGACAATGCCCTTATCAGGTACAAATATCATGAAACTATGAAACACATATTTGAGCTTGCTATTTTCTCATTATTTAACATTCTAATAAAGTCCCTTACTATCCTTTTTTTTTGTTTAGTAAATTATTCAAAAAGTGACTCAGAAGCATTTTTAAAAGTGGATCCATTGGGCACAGATGGTAAATGGTGTTACTATTTTTCCCAGTATACTAAATACAGATATCGGCTGAGACTATTTCTTGCCTTTGGATATTTTTCACTCATGTTCATATCTTGTCTCCTCTGACCACTATGATTTTGCCTTTCCCATACTGAGGCATAATAAAACTGTTAAGATGTCTTTTTTGCCTAAACTCTCTTGAGTTTCCTTCACTTTATGGAAAAAATGATAATAGGAAAAATTAAGTTTGGCATTCTCCAAATTTTAATAAATTCAAAACTATTCTAAAAGCCCTTTTTAAAAATCAAACTTAAAAGAAAAAGAGATTGACAAATCCAGAGTTTAGCCTTCCTAGGTTAAACTGTGTGCAAGTAAAATTTGTTAATAAAATGCTTCAATGTGCCTTTGTCCCTTCAAGCTGCTATAACGAAATACCACAGACTCACATAATCAACTGAAATTTGTTTCTTACAGTTCTGGAGGCTGGAAGCCCAAGATCATGGTGTCAGCATGGTCAGCTGAGGGCCCTCTTCCAGGTCACAGAGGTCTCCGTATATCCTCACATGGCAGAAGGGACAGACCTTTAGGAGAAAATTGGTCTCCTAGGAGTTTAAAAGAATAGATATTAAATCTTTTACGGTGAAATTTGACTCTGAACCTGCTAAATTCCACTGCAGAAGACTTAATAGTTGTTCCTTTAAACTCCTGAGACAAATTTCCTCCCAAAGGCTCCTTCTAATATTTGAGCTTTCCTCATACCATTAGCCCCAGTCTTCATTATTGTAAAAACTGGAACTTTACTCCAGGTCAACAAAATACTTCTGCTATAATCATTATAGCACTGTCAGCAGAACCAACATCACCAAGGGAGGAACAAATGCTGGAGTTATTCTCACTGTACTGGTTATTTTCTCCAAGATTTTCCAGACGTCTATGAAGGAACTAAGCTCCACTGAGAATGTGCCCACCACAAGGAAACAATTATTGGCTTACTCCTGTTGTAATAAAATAGAGATAAAAATCTATATTCCTGATATTATCTATAACTCACCAGGAATTCCAACAACAATCAGACTTTTGCCCACCTCCTACACCCAAACCTATCTTGGGTGTATAGGATAATTAAGAGGCTTTCTGATATTTAAAGCCCTTTTCTCTCCAGTGTAGCATGTATCCTTTAGAAGGGTAACAAGAGACTTCCAAAATGAAGTAGGTACTGGCTGCTCAGGAGAGCTCTCAGAAGTGATAACTGAACCTCTTTATGCATACTGTGCAAGACTACTACTCCAGCAGCAAGAATACAATTAGAAAAGTGGTCCAAATTTTGCCTCATCCTCTGCTGTGAAAGCCCAACAAACCAGTTTAAATATACTACCCAGGGGACTTCCCTGGTGGTGCAGTGGTTAAAAATCCGCCTGCCAATGCAGGGGACATGGGTTCGAGCCCTGGTCCGGGAAGATCTAACATGCCGCGGAGCAACTAAGCCCGTGTGCCACAACTACTGAGCCTGTGCTCTAGAGCCCACAAGCCACAACTACTGAAGCCGGCACACCTAGAGCCCATGCTCTACAACAAGAGAAGCCACCACAATGAGAAGCCCGTGCACCGCAACTAGAGAAAGTCCGTGCGCAGCAACAAAGACCCAACGCAGCCATAATTAATTAATTAATTTAAAAAAAAAACCACTACCCAGGACTGTCATGAACAATCACACTGTCTTTATATCCTCTTGGCAAGCCAAGGGACACTTTGTTTTTAGTTAATACTTCCTGTTGTATCTCTATAAAGATCATTGGACAGATGAGATCCTGGTGGTTTCTGGTCAATGGGCATCACCAGTAAAAGTCAAAGGGCTCCCTTTGAATGAGACACAAAGGCTTTACCTTCATACAAAGAAGTAATGAATCCTATAGTCTATACACAAATGTGTAACATTACCAATATTAAACAAAACCTGATCAGTATTATGGCAATTTTGTTAATAAAAAACATATGAATTTGCAAATATAAAAAGTGACAACAAATCTGTTAATTGAAAAAACTTTTTTTTTTTTTGACCGCACCACGCAGCCTGTGGGATCTTAGCTCCCCAACCAGGGATAGAGCCCAGGCTACGGCAGTGAAAGCGCCTAGTCCTAACCACTGGCCTGCCAGGGAATTCCTCTGAAAAAACTTTTAATCTAAAGAAATACTAACTGAAAATAATTTCTCCATATGTAAAAATGTATATTTGATATGTTTTTCCAAAAGTCCCCAAATTTTGATATAGTTGATTTTAAGTTAACTATTCTAGCAAACCACTGTAAATATAAATGAAAGATTATAAATGCAATGCATGTGGCACAATATTGTGACTATGCTTTATTTTTAAGTAAAAAATGAATCATAGCCAAAACAAAATGTTTTGCCTCTGAATATTTCCAGCTTAAGGGAAAAAAGTCATTAATGATGAACATTTTTTCAGTGTTTTTAATTTTTTATAAAGATTTTAATTAACCTTCATAGTCACTAAGCAGTTTTTAAACTTAGGTTTCATGATCCTTTTGACTTCATGCTTTCAAATAGAATGATTATCTTCAAAACATGACAAATTTCAGAATCCATTAAAAATTATTTTATTCAAATTATGTTTTCCAAAAGAGAGGGTTCTGTGCTAGTCGTCTTTGAAAGTTTTCATACCTACAAAAGAAAAACATATTTATAAGAAATTTAATTAGAATCTTTCATAATGTGACAAATGACTCATCAAAAAGCAAATAACTTTACATGTCATTTCTAAAATGCTAAGATTAAAAACTTAGAAAGTTAAAAGTTAATCTGGGAGTTTAATTATTAATTTATAACAGACAGCAAGCATAGTGATTTAACTGGCTGTATCAGAAAGCACAAATCATAATAAATTTTATTAATTTTTTTATCTTTTGCAAATCTGAGAGCTAGAAGGGACCTAAGAAAAAGTGAAATCTAACTCCTTCTCCCTCGTTTCATAGATGAGAATAATTTTCTCAAGGTCACATAGCTACATTATTACAAAGCTCAAACCTAATACATTCTAGTACAATCCATGCTATACCATGCTACCACTTCTCAGCAAACTCTCCTTATGTATCTCGCCAACACTGGGATATTCAAAGTGAAAAGAAATATCTATAAAACAGAAACATAGAAAAGTGCAGTATAAACCACTCTGATGTTTCATACATGTTTATTTTAGATCAAGACTTTCTACTAGTGAAAAAAAAAGTTCATTGATATTTCAAACCTCATATACAGTACTTACAATTCAAAATATAAAAAAATGTACAGCCCTTAATTGTGGTCCCTAAAACATAAGCAATTTTATTTTCCTGTCTTTATAAAGCCAAAATGGCTACTATATAACAAAATATTATTTGGGGTAAAAATTATTCCTAATGTGAACTCTAAAATACATACTTTTTAATTGCATGCAAATGTTAATGTATTCTGATGTCCACAATAAAAGAATATGTTTAAATGTCAAAGAAGAAATACATTCACAAGCAAAAAACACACATCTTTTGTAGGCTACTAGAAGCCTTAATATGAGAGCTACAAAATGCCCCATACCATTTCAGAACCACATTTGCCGGAATGAACATTTCAGATGGACTTGGTGTCATCTGGGCCTGAGAGACAGCAAATGATGAAGCAAAATTGTAGAAGTTGTCTAACATCTTTTGTGTGAACTAAAAGTTAATAATAAATAGATTAATGGATTATACTAAACACTCCATTTATACCTTAATATTTTTAATTTAAAATGTTGTCATATTAACTTGGTTTAAGGACTGTGAGTTCTGAGACAATCTAATGCTGAACATTAAGGCAAGTCATAAAATGACATTATGCCACAAAATCATAACAATCTGCCTTTAGTACTTTCTTTATATCTCAAAGAATTTCTATGATTATCAAATATTTTAAAGTTTATAACATATTCAGTTTGGGAAAAAAAAAGAAAAAATGTTTTTTCATTCAAAATATCTTCTTTTATCTCCACCTTTGGAGATGCCCCTCTCCTCAAATACCACCCTCATCAAATCAACCTATTTTCTCATATAAAATAGTAACCATATCCAAGAAGTCTTTTTCTTACCAGAAAGATAAAAACTTAAGTATAAAAAAGGAACAACTGGTTACTCACCATCAATTACAAAGAAGAGAAAGGTAACACTATTTCATTTCTATTTCCTGGTCTGTTCGTTCTCACTGACCCTCAAATGGGCAAATCCACTAACAGCCTCCAAGACTCCTTTGTAGAAGCAAGAAGTAAACTGATTCACATTTCTTGAGAATCAAATGGGTTTAAGCACTAAACCCCAAAATTAATGAACTACTAACGATAATACTACCTTTTATTCACTCAAAAATAATCTTCCCAACATCACTTTCTCCAAAACACAAAACTAGCCATGAAGGTTCTTGCTGTCTCTTTTCTACATGGAAGAAACATCTTATTAGGGTTTTTGTTTATTTAATAATATCGAGGTAGTTTAGTCCAAGAGACTCTACTGTTAAGGTACTTGAACCAATATCAGAGTTGAACCAATAAGATCACTAACTAAAAGATCAGTACCAGGAGAAAAAAAATCAACAGCAACCCTCCATACAAGCAAGAAAAATTTTTAAATGTAACTTTAAGAAGATCCAATTCATGACAGAAACAAAGTCTGTAAGATACCTAGGGGAAATGCTAAGACAAGCTAATAGTAAGACTTTTGTGGAAAATATTTTAAGACTGTCTTGAGAGATAAGAAAGAAAACAAATGAAAGGACTTATATACCATGTCGAGTGGAAAGATACAATATGTTCACGGATGGGAATACTTAATGTGATAAAGGCACATTAAACCTATAAATCCAATGTTATTTTCAACTAAATTCCAACAAGATTTTTCATGGCACTTGACAAGCTGATACTAAAATTATTATGAAAAATACCTAAGCCTATTTTGATGACTAGGAGGAGGGACTTGGCCTTCCAGATATTAAGATTTTTCCTGGCAGAGGAACAGGCAAATTAACTGGAATAAAAGAGAAAGCCCAGGAACAAACCTAAGCATATGCGACACATGATATATAACAAAGATGCTATTATTCACAATAAAAAAAAAATGTGGACTAACTATTCATTTAATGGGACTAGAACAACTAGTTTTCCATAGGGGGGAAAATGACTTTAGATCCCTTCCCATACCACACACAAACACAATTCAAAAAGTAAAACGTTAAAAGCCTTAAGAACTATAAGAGAACGTAACATCTTTACATATCAGCATAGGGAAGAATTTCTCAAATACAAAAAACCCACAAATCATAAAGGAAACAACTGATAAAACTTGTCTACAGAAAAATGTCTGTATGCAAAAGACACCATAAACAATACTAAAAGACAAGGTAGGGGAAAAAATTTACAACATATACAACAAAGGATTATTATCCAGAACGCATAAAGGCCTTTTCCCAAAAAGCTAAAATTAAAAAGTGCCAAAATTAATACAACAGAAAATTGGGGAAAATTATATAAACAGTCAATTCCTATAAAAGAAAATACAAATGCAGGCCAAAAATCTGAAAAAATGCTCAACTTCACCAACAGTCCA
The DNA here is from genome assembly GCF_003031525.2 of Neophocaena asiaeorientalis asiaeorientalis. Classification (NCBI taxonomy): domain Eukaryota; kingdom Metazoa; phylum Chordata; class Mammalia; order Artiodactyla; family Phocoenidae; genus Neophocaena; species Neophocaena asiaeorientalis. The sequence goes on from NW_020175049.1 coordinate 1,640,173, forward strand.
AAAAAAACCCCAAAACAATAGTAATATTCTAATTTCACCTACCAAGTTTGGCAAAAATTTAAGGTCTGATAAATATTACTAAGAATGTATAAAAACATCTACCATTGGAAATGGAAAAACAAACTGCGGCTCATTCGTACATATGACATATGACAATTAAAACAAACTAAATCGATTCCATGTATCAACACAGATAAATCTTTAAAAATAATGCTGAGTGAACAACAGTAAGTTGTAGAAGTTTGTGCAGTATGATACAAACATTTATATCCATTTAAAAAACATACGAAAGGGTAAATAACAAGAAGTAAAAATAGAAGAACCAGAAAAAAAGGGATTCAACACAGAAGAGAAATAAAAGGAATTTCTGGAGTAATGGTGAAAGAAAACCATACCTTAACAACAGCTATGCAACAGACCCAGAGAATAATCAGTCCACAGTGGAACAAAAAAGAGAGTTCCAAGAGAAATGTTTCCAAGACAAATTTTAAATTGCTATATTTAAATATATTGAATGGGAATTTACAATTGGCAGAATTTGGGCATAAATTATTAGAAATGGAAATACAGAAATCCATGCAAAGGAAAAAAATGAGAAATTTATTAACCAGGATAAATGAAAAGTTATACAGAACAAGAAATATAATCATACCACTACACACGGCTCAGTTCTGAAAAACATTTACCAGGTCATAATACTGAAAACTTTGAATACTAACTTAATGAAAATCTATACTGGAAAGGTGGGGAGAAAAGATATCTGTGTATTTTGGAGAACAGAGGATTAAGAGAGCTAAATCATGTTATGTATCGGTAAGTCAATGGAAAATACCTGTAATAAATAAATTAATAAAGAAAGATTAAGCAAGTTTCTTCTGACACATGGAAATAAATACAAGGAGAAGGAGGGAAAAAAAATGAGGGGGAGGTTGAAAGTGACTGCTGCTGAGAGGCAGAATAAAGCAGAATATAAAAGGTATAATAGAGGACAGCTGTTTTACATGTAAAACTATTTGACTTTCTAAACCATGTACTACTGATAAAAACTAAAGTGAAGTAAGAATAACTAAGCATAAATTAGAAACACATTTAAACACACATACAAATAGTACTATACGTTTTGTGAACAAATATGAAAATTTTTTTTAAGTACTGAAATACAGATAGGAAAGATATATAAAGTTAGAAGAGTAGCTACCTGGAGAGGAAAGGGAAGAAGAGAAGCAGAGAGCAGTGGGCTGTATCTGTAACACTTTATATAATTTTTTAATTAGTAGCAAATATAGCAAAATGTTAACAGTTAAATCTAGGTGGAAGACATATGGAAGTCTTCAAATATACCCCACTATAAAGAGAGCTCTGTAAGGATGGGTATTATTTTATTTTGTCTACCTATTTTTATCTGTTTGTTCTTAAAAAATGCCTCGCACACAATAGGTATACAATAAATATTTGTGGAATGCACTTTTCTATATATTAAAATATTTCATAATAAAACATTTAATAAAAAAAATATGCTTCATTAAAAAGCTCAAATAACTTATTATAGAGTAAAAAGTCTTCTTGCCCCTCCCCAGGGATAACATCACTTTGTCATGTATTTTCCAGACATTTTTCAAATACAATCTATATGGGACACTATAAGTATTGTTTTACAACTTGCTTTTTTCAGTATAGTTTATTTTTTAAATCACTGACAAAATTTTTAACACCCAGATTCTGCCATTCTTTAATTTGGCCCATTCTCAAGAGATCATATGACAAGTCGGCGCTTAAATTCATGGCCACAATCTTCAAAAATGTGCTTCCTGGGCTTCCCTGGTGGCGCAGTGGTTGAGGGTCCGCCTGCCGATGCAGGGGACGCGGGTTCGTGCCCCGGTCCGGGAGGATCCCACGTGCCGCGGAGCGGCTGGGCCCGTGAGCCATGGCCGCTGGGCCTGCGCGTCCGGAGCCTGTGCTCCGCAGCGGGAGAGACCACAACAGTGAGAGGCCCGCTACCGCAAAAAAAAAAAAAAATGTGCTTCCTAGCAAGCCCAAAAGGTTTCCCTAGTCCATTCACCCTCCTCCTCTCCTAGAGGACTTGTTTAATAATCCTTTTGGTTTAGATTTCCAATACTTCTTTTCCCCTCAATCTTAGCTGATGACCTTGCTTCCTATTTCACTGAGCAAAGAGAAGGAATTAAGAGAGAACTTGCACAACTTCTCATCAGCACATTTACCAACCTCCTGTGTCTGTCTGTGCCCATATATCCATTACTATAAACACTGTCCATTATCCTATCGAAAACCTCCCAATACGGTCTTATTTCCTACTCAAGGGCACCACTTTCACAAGCCTCCCCACTCTCCTGCATCATCAATTTTTCTCTCACTAATGCTTCATTCCTGTCAAACATGATATAATATCTCCGATTAAAAACAGAAAGAAAAAAAAATTCCTTGTCCCCATAGCCCCCTCAAGCAACCAGACCATTCACCTGCTGTCCTTTATGACAACACTCGTCAAGAGTCATCTATATTCACTGTTTCCATTTCTTCCTCTCCAATTCACTCAACCTTGCTGCAAACACCCTTTCCACCTCTATGAACTCTTGTCAAAATCTTTAATAACTTTTACCTTGCTGAATCCAATGGTTAATTCTTAGCCTTCATCTTACTTGACCCATCAGCAGTGAATACTATTGATCACTTCTTCCTTCTTAAAATTCAGTCTTCGCTTGGCCTCCAAAACAGCACTTTTGGGGTCTCCTCCTACTTCAGGCTGCTCCTTTCATTTCTCCTTATCCCTTAAGCGTCTCAACTTTGAAATGGCCCCAAGCTCTGTCACTGGCCAATTTTTCTATTTACAGTTACTTCTCAGTGATCACATCCCCTTCCCAACTTTAAATACCACCTCTACACTGATGACTCCCAAATTTTTACTTCTCTTGAACTCTAAGCTTGTCTTCCCCAGCTGGATATCTAACAGGCATCCCAAACATAGTACAATCAAAATACAACTCCTGATTCCACTCCCAGCCCATACTTGTTCTTTTCACAATATTCCTGTGTTCTTGTTCCTGGATCCAACACCCTTGGAGCCATAGTTGATGTCTCTATCTCAGACCTCACATGTGATCCACACCATGAAACACTACTGGCCCCATCTTCAAATTATCTCCAGAAATCAACTACTTTTCATCACCTCCATTTCTACTTCCCCATACTTCCTGGTTCAAGTCATTAAAACCTCTCACCTAGATTTTCACAAGAGCCTCCTAACTGATCTTCCTCCTTTCCTCTCTGCCTCACTACAGTTTCTCTCCAAAGATGCAAAAGTGATCCTTTAAAAATGTAAGTTAGATCATATTACTCTCCTGCTCAAAACTCTCTTATGTTTTCTCTTCCAAACAGAATATAAGCCAAAGTCTTTACAAAAGCCAATGAGGTCACATATGATTTATCCTGCAGCCACGTCCCCCATCATCTCCAACCTCATTTCCCATCTCTCACCCTTGTTCACTCTACCCCAGACACAAAGTTTCACTTTATTCTTCAAACATAACAGGGCCTCTGTAATAGCTATAACTCTGCCTAGATCATTCTCCCCTTCAGGCCTCTGCCAGACAGGTTAAAAGTCAACCCTTATGGAATTGTGTCACTTTAAGCTCCACGAGGACAAGGATCTTGCTCATCAGGTTTACAACTGTATACTCACAGCCTAGCATACTAATTGTGGGAGGAAAAGAGGTAAAGTTAATATTTAAACCCATTTTAAAAAATCACTTTGAGCTATTTTATCACTATAAAAACTTAAGTCTCATCAAAGCATTTATAAATTTTAAAATACCTATAGAGAGGAAGACAAACTGAAAATATACATGGAAGCCAATAACTTATATCATATGTGTTTACCTTCATTTTTACATGAATTCTACCACCAAGCTAATTTCTAAAGTACAGAATGTGATTTTAAAATTATTTTAGAAAATAATGAAATGTACATTCCATTACCTGAGTAAATGAGTCAACTGAAGACACAGCAGCATTACCTACAGGAGTCTGCTGAGCCAGACTGTCCAATAATTCCACTGAAATTCCAATGTGAGCAACAGATGGATTTCGGACAATATTCATGGCTCCAAAAGGGTGCTGGCTTCCTTCTCCTGAAAAAAATTAACATGTGCCACATATTTTAAATTTAACTTGTATACACACAAATTCCTTTATAAATATGTGGGGCTTCCCTGGTGGCGCAGTGGTTGAGAGTCCGCCTGCCGATGCAGGGGACGCGGGTTCGTGCCCCGGTCCGGGAAGATCCCACATGCCGTGGTGTAGCTGGGCCCGTGAGCCATGGCCGCTGAGCCTGCGCGTCCGGAGCCTGTGCTCCACAACAGGAGAGGCCACAACAGTGAGAGGCCCGCGTACCGCAAAAAATAAATTAAAAAAAAAAATAATATAAATATGTGAAGAACCTTGATTTATATGCACTAAAAAGTTCTGTTACATGAAAGTTTGTCTCTTCTCAGATAAATGTAAAAGGATGCCTAGCTTTTACCATATTAACAAATAATTAAGAAAACCGAAGTTTTCCTCACCAGAAAAATAGCTATTACTTTTCTAAAACTTACAAAATTATTGCAGCTAGAAATGGAAATTAAGAGAAAAATAAATAAATGAGCATTAATTAGATAACAGATTCTCAATGCTAACTCTGAGGGAAGGATATTTTTAAAAATTTTTAGAATTAGTTTTAATATTTTCTGATTATTCCACTAAAGAAAGAGATTTCATTGCCATTAATACTGATAACGACATGGCATATTTTACTAAATGTCATAAATCACCCCACTCAACACCTGATGATCTGTTATCAAATAGGCAATAAAGAAATTTGCAGCTTATTCAGAAAATAGTAATTTTCGCCTTTACAATATATTTATTTACAAGTAAAGTATATAATACATCATAAATATATAAAATATATCAAATGTATATTTGATATATCTGAGCCTCTAAGTGTCAGCTAACTTATACATGAAAAAATATACCAGTTTTATTAATCCACATAAGACATAATCAGAAAAGTTAGTCTAAGAAAAAAAAAAATCATACAATGAATAGATTTTTGGTTTATCTGCTCTTTTTATATGACTATGTCTAAACAAATACTACAGAACTCTAGGACAACACACATCCCTAATAACTAGAACACTTACTGCAAGTATCAAGACTCATTAAATTTTCAAGCATATGAATACAAACATAACTGTATTTTTCTGTGCTTTAAAAATACACACACTTCACTAAACATGACTGGTTTAAGATATTTTTGGTATTTTTAAATTATTTGTTTTACTTAATTTCCACATATTTGTGAATTTTCCAGGTTTACTTCTGTTACTTCTAATTTCTATCAATGTGGCTGGAGAACATACTTTGCATGATTTCAATCCTTTAAAATACACTAAGACTTGTTTTGTGGCCTAACATACAGCTATTCAAGGAAATGTTCCATAGGCACTTGAGAAGAATGTATATCCTGCTTTTGTTGCATAGAATGTTCTACATAAGTCTATTAGGTCTAGTTGGTTTATAGTGTTTTTCAAGTCTTCTGTTTCCTTGATGATCCTCTGTCTAGTTGTTCTGTCCATATTGAAAGTAAGGTATTGAAGTTTCCAACTATTATTGTTGAACTGATTATTTCTCCTTTCAACTCTATTTCTGCTTCATGAGGCTCTATTAGGTACACAAAAGTTTGTAATTGTATCTTTTTGATAGAGTGACACTTTGGTTTCAGTTTGCATAATTTTTTTCATCCTTTACTTTCAACCAATTTTTATCTTTGAATCAACAGCTATATCATATTTTTTAATCCATTCTGAAAATCTCTACCTTTTAATTGAAGGGCTGAATTTCATGTTAAATAGATACGTGCCAGTGTACCATTTTAATTCCTTTATCATTTCCTTTACTATATATATATTTTTTATTATAGTCTTTAAATGGTTGCACTGGGGATTACAATTAACATCTTAAAATAGAACAACTCTAGTTTGGATTAATACCAATTTAATTTCAATAGTATATAAAAACTTTGCTCCTATGTAACTGCTTCTCTCCCTTATATTGTTATTGTCACTAATTACATCTTTATACCTAGTATGCACATAAGCAGACTTAAGAGTTTTTGTTTTATGCCATTGTCTTTTATATCACATAGGAAAAAAAGCAAAGTTACAAAGTATGTATTAAGGCTTTCATAATTACCTGTATAGTCACCTTTAGCTGTGTTCTTTTTTACTTAACATGAATTCGAATTACTATCCCAGGTCCTCTCATTTCAGCCTGAAGGACTCCCTTTAGCATTTCCAATAGGGTAAGTCCTCTAGCCACTATTCCAATTTCTGTTTATCTGGGAATGTCTTCATTTCTCCATTTCTGATGGCTAAATAATTCTTGATTGACCTTTTTTCTTTCAGTACTTTAAATATGTCATCCCACTGCCTCTGGTCTAAATGTTTCTGATGAGAAATCAGCCATAATCTAGTAAGAACCCTTGTATGTGATGAGCTGCTTCTCCTGCCACTTTCAAGATGCTCTGTCTTTGGCAGTTTATCATGTCTTGGAGTGAAGTTTATCCTACTTGAGTTTGTTGAGCTACTTAAGTGTGTAGATTAATGTTTTTCATCAAATTTAGAGTTTTAGGGCAATTATTTCTTCAAATATTCTTTCTACCCCTTCTCTCTTCTTCTTCTGGGACTCCCATTATGCATATGTTGGCATGCCTGATGGTGTCTCACAGGTCTCTAAGGCTCTGTTCATTTTTCATTCTTTTTCCTTTCTACTCTTCAAATTAGGTATTTTACCTATCTTCAAATTCACTGATTCTTTTTTGCACCTACTCAAATCTGCTTCTGAAACCCTCTAGTCAAATTTTCATTTCAGTTACTGTACTTTTCCACTCCATAACTTATTTCCTTTAAAATTTTTTTCTATTGGTATCTTCTATTTGATGATACATCATTCTCCTGATTTCCTTTAGCTCTTCAAGAATATTTGAGAAAGCTTCCTTAAAGTCTTTGACTATTAAGTCCAATGTCTATACTTCTTAGAAACAGTTTCTATTCATTTCTTCTGTGAAAGGGCCTTGTTTCTTGCATGCTTCATAGCATCTTGTTGAAAACTGGATATTGAATAATGTGGCAACTCCAGCAATCAGATATTTCACCTCTCCTTAGGGTTTATTGCTACTGTTCATTGTGGTTGTTTCCTTGTTTAATGATTTTTCTGAACTAATACTATAAAGTCTGTATTTTTTGTCATTTGTGACCACTGAAGTCTCTGTTCTATTAGGTTAGTGGTTAGCTAGTGAATGGAAAGAGATTTCCTTAGAAGCCTGGGACCAAAAAATTCTCCCAGTGTTTGCAGGTGGGCTTTGTGTGTTGAGACATGCCTTCAATGCTCACGCCTTCGGGCTTCCCTTGTGGTGCAGTGGTTAAGAACCCGCCTGCCAGTGCAGGGGACACGGGTTTGAGCCCTGGTCCGGGAAGATCCCGCATGCCACGGAGCAACTAAGCCCGTGTGCCACAACTACTGAAGCCCACATGCCACAACTACTGAAGGCTGCACGCCTAGAGCCTGTGCTCTGCAACAAGAGGAGCCACTGCAATGAGAAGCCCAAGGACCACTACAAGGAGTAGCCCCCACTCGCCACAACTAGAGAAAGCCCCTGCACAGCAACAAAGACCCAACGCAGCCATAAATAAATAAATAAATAAATTTATTTTAAAAAATACTCATGCCTTCAAGGTCAGCCAGCAGGAAGAGCTTAGGACCTTCTTAGGTCTTTCCCAAGCATGTGCACAGCCCTGGACACCGATGTGGTCTTTTAGATTCCCAGGAATCTCCAGGAGAATTTCAAAACCCTTGTTCCCCAAAGTATCTTATTCCCAGCCTTTCCTTCCAAGCTTTTTGGTTAGTCTGTTATTTGCCCCAACTGTTGTCACTGCCTCAGGCAGCAGTGACTAATACACTTACCTGTAAACATTTTTGACAAACATATGCAGAAAGTCATTTTAGCAGTGGAAGAGTTCCAAGTTAAAAAAGATAAAGGTGAGCCTTTTAAATCAGTCTTCCAGGGAACCACAGAACAAAACAAGTTAATTACAATTAATTGTGAATAAGGTCCATTCTACTCCCTCTGGTATCAGTACCAGTACCAAGAACATGGTCTGTTATTTTCAAGGCTACCACTGAGCTGAGGAACAAGGGTTGGGAGCAGGGTAGATTAACTACCACAAAGCTCACCGTTCTTATAGAGATTCAGTGTTTTTTCTTGATTAAATGTCCCTCTGGTTGCGACAAGCCTTTGGTTAGTTTCCAGAGTCCTGAAAAAGTTGATTCTGAGAGTTTTTGCCAGTTTTTGCTGTTGTTGCTTTTATGGAGGGATGAACTTCTGGAGTTCCTTACTCCATCCTTTCAATTGTTTTAAGCCGAGAATTATGCTAAGTCCAGAAAATGTACTGCTATTTGCCTGTATAACAGGCTCCAATGATCTCAATCAAGGAAAGTAGTGTCAATACAACCTACTACTGCCTTAGTTGTAACTACCCAGAGAGTAATCGGCCCAAGCAGAAAGCCCTGTCATCTCTAACCTCCATCCTTTATCACATACAAGCTCTTGGCAAATAAGTGAAGCCCTAAGGAAAACACTCTAAGATCTGTTGTAAAAACTGGGGCTAAGGAAATATTCTGACTCTTTCATTTTAAAGCTCTCTGGGACTAAGACAACTTAAGATGGGAAAAACAAAAAATCCCTCAGTCTTCAGTAATCTTTAATCTATATTTTCAAAGAAATCCACTGTGCAGTTAAACCATTCCTTTAGTCAATCTTATTCTCAAAACGGGCTTGACACAGTAATTGGTACCTTCCAAGTACAAAGGTTCTTGTTTGCAAACCATAAAATATTGGAAAGAAACATTGGAACATAATGTACAAACTTAAAGTGAGTGTTTAATTTTGGATATGAATTCTTGACAGCCAAAGTAAAAAGAAAAACATGATCAGTTACACTGAGTCTTATAACCAAAAAATTAAAAAACAAAAACAGCAGGGAAAGTAAAACATCTGACCTGGTCTTTAAAAAAAAACATACATTACAAAAAGTTCTCAGTAACATTCCAATAGTAAAAGAAGCAGCAAATCTTTTAAGGTTGTTTCTCAAAGTATCCCTCTTCACTAGACTAACACAACTCAGAGGAGAAAATCCTATAGGAAACTAGTGCTTTACTGTCAGTATACAAGGAAAAGCAGTCATCATCATTTACTATCTGGGTGTGACTCTTTTTAAAACTATATACACTTCATTTCACAAAAAATGTTCAAAAGAATGAAGAGATATTAAAAAACTTTATTAGAATTTTAGTAAGTACTAAAGTACAGCAAACTCAAACATCCATTCCAGATTTCCCACATTTGCCTGGTTTTAAGTTATAAATAGCCAAAATGGGCCACGTTCTCTGAATACAACTGTTCCTCAAGTGTCACTAATAAATGTGGATCTCTAATAGATTCGAGCTTATCATCAATTCTGGTCTTTCTTCTGGCAGTTGCATTGTCAAAGTGCAATACTTGAAACCTTGAAATTTTGAAACTTTTAATGGCTCATAATTTATTGAAGAAAGAATGGCCATCTTCTTTGATCTGTAATTTGCAAAACATTGTCATTTTTAGACTTATAAACATTATTTAGAATAATCAATCCAATTAGTTTCATTCATTTCTACATTATCTTCTCATCACCTTTGTATACACACCCACTTTCAGCAATATCCACTTACAAACTGTATCCAAATTTGGAGACCAAACGTAAGAGATGAAAGAATACCAGCACACATCCTTTTACCACATGTCCAAGATTTTGTCACAAAATACTACGTGATTAATTCCTCCTTGATGGATGACTAAATGGATAAGAATACCATACTTTCTTTTGGCCCTTAGAAATATACTGTTCAATCATCAATTTTTTTATTTGAGAAAATTCACCTAAGAGACCATCATCTGAAGATTCAATCTTGAGATTTTGCTTATATGATCAACTTCACCACCATCATGATTGTAGAATGCTGCTATCTGCCTCATTGTATTCATTTTCTTTAATAAATTTATTTATTTATCTTTGGCTGTGTTGGGTCTTTGTTGGCGTGCACAGGCTTTCTCTAGTTGCGGAAAGTGGGTACTACTCTTCGTTGTGGTGTGCAGGTTTCTCACTGCAGTGGCTTCTCTTGTTGCAGAGCATGGGCTCTAGGCACACAGGCTTCAGTACTTGTGGCACACGGGCTCAGTAGTTGTGGCTCGCGGGCTCTAGAGCACAGGCTCAGTAGTTGTGGTTTACGGGCTTAGTTGCTCCGCATGCATGTGAGATCTTCCCAGACCAGGGCTCCAACCCGTGTCCCCTGAATTGGCAGGCAGATTCTTAACCACTGTGCCACCAGGGAAGTCCCTGTATTCATTTTCTGATTCACACAAAATTGTGAAACTTGTTCCCCTGTCAATTTTCTTCTCTTTGCCATCATGAACAAAATATGAAAAATTATTAATTCCTAATTTTGTCCAATAAAAGCAAAAAGCAGACAATGAAGATGGTATCTCCAGTCTCCTTTTATACTTCTTGAAACATGACATAATCCTTTGGACAATGCAATATGAAAACCATAGGATAAGGCAATAGCAAACTAAGGTGCACATGCTAAATCTGGCCCATAACCTGTTTTTGTATGACCTAGGATAGGTCATACAATAGTTTTCACATTTTTAAGGTTGTTTAAAGAAGAATATGTCACAGAGACCATATGTAGTATACAAAGCCTAGAATATTTACTATCTTAAGCTTTACAAAAATGTTTGCCAACCTCTGCTTCAAGTAATTCCATCATTTTTCCTTTTTCTTATTGTTTCAGCCTTTCTTTTCTTCCATAGTTGAGAATTAATGAGAAACGATGAAATAATTCCTTGGATGAAACAGCAAAATGTTTCAAGATATAGACAAAATAAGATCACTAATATCCTCAAAAGCACATTAAATTTATAAAATGGTCCAGTGGACCCATATGGTAACTGCAAGATAGAATGAGTTTAAAAAATATATAAGTAAATGTTTTCTCTGGAAGACCTCTACAGAAGAATAAAACTCATGAAATATCAATCTTTCTAAGCCCCCAAAAAGAAACCAAAAAACTAAAAGTGAGTCCACTGGTTAAGATACTTTTGGTGTGCACAGCAGCAGGGATGAAGACTAAAGAAAACTGTTATGCCAAAAATAAGCAATTCACTATGAAGTGGCATTTGAACATGACATATGCTAAAAAGCTACAGAAAAACAACTTAATTATGTCTGCTGAAAATCCTCTTAGTATTGAATATATTTAGAAATCATATATATGTATATATATCCTTAAAACCACTGCTTTATTTCTATTGATAGCCTGATAAGCCTGAAATTACATTTTTTACTCATGCATATTCTAAGAGCTATGTGACTTCCAAAGGTCTATCAATAATAAGTACTTTAAACCAGACAAAAATAACTTACCTGACATTGTAATATGTCTAGAATTTGTTTGTCTGAAATGTATTTAAACTATCAATATTTACCGAGTATCTAAAGTCCATCACTGTGCTCTATACACTCTAAAGAACACAAGGTAAAAGATACATAAACAGTCCCTACTCTCAAGGAGCTTACACTCTAATAAGTCAGTAACAATTACTTAACCTTTCTGAATAGATTTCATTATCCGGGTGATTTTTAAGATCCCTCCTACAGCTGTCTTTCTATGATTTTATAAAAACGTAATAACCATTCCTTGAGCACCAACTACGTGCCAGGCACTATTATGCATTTTGCATTATCTCTAATGCTCCGCAAAACACATGCACTGTAGGTATTATTATCCCCGTTTTACCTGGATTCTCTTCTAAGGCTTAAAGAACTTGGTCAAGACTACCCAGCTAGTCATGAGTACCACTGGGATTCAAACGGGTCTAGCAAACTCCAAGGTTGATGCTCATTCCTGTCCATTATCCTACCTGTTTACACCAAATTCTGTAGTATGAACTCTTAACTGCTTTTTATTCATTACTTACTTCACAATAAGCCATTCAAGAAAGGAAATCAAGAAACATCAGGAAGTAAAAGGTTCCCATTCTGGCTCTAGTTCCACCGCATGCAAAAAGACTAATCATAGTATCTTGAGGTGTTGTTTTGTCCTTTCTAATCCCCTTGACAAGCTCAACCCAATCTTAAAATGAAAACTAGAATAAGTTTAAAAGTTTCTTCTTGGCAACTGAGCTAGATGAAATGAGAGACTGTATATGTCATGTGTAGAAGCCAAAGCAATGACATTAAAATATGGCAGCAAACCCAAAAAGAAAAGAGCAGAACTATAAAGAAGAAAGTTAAGTGATGATTTATGACAAACTCTAATTTTAACATTTCTTAAAAATTCCTTTTTGGTGCTAAGCCTTCTTTTCATAGATATTTTTAATGTCACTGCCATGAAAGACAAAGAAAGGCTGAGCAATGTGTCAGATTAAAGACTAAAGAAGTGTGACAATTAAATGCAACATACAATACTGACTGGATCCTAGATGGAGGGAGCAGGAAACTGCTATAAAAGGCATTATTGGGAAAACTGGCAAAACTTTAATGTAGAATGTATATCAGACAAGGTATTGTATTAATGTTAAATTTGTTGAATTTGATCATTATACTGTGATTATAAAAGAATATCCTTGTTCTAGGAAATGTATGCTGATGTATTTAGGAGTAAGGGGGTATGATATCTACAACTTATTCTCAAAAGTTTCAGGAAAAAAAAAATATCCAGAGAATGATAAAGAGTAACGAAATTAATGAATATGGGAGAATATAAAAAATTCTTTACACTATTCTTGTAATTTTTCTCTAATTTTAAAATTATTTCAAAATAAAGTTGCTCTCATTCCCTAATGCAAAAATTTTTTTAAGTATCAGAAGTGATACTTTTAGAATTTCATTCCAAACTAACACTACCTCACAGTAGGGCCCTGGCCAAAAAAATAAAAAACAAAAAACAAAAAAAAAGGTAAAACCCCACCATAAGGTGCATAGTTCAGGTGCCTAAAACACAAAGTATCAGCCTTTTCTCATAACAAGAGTATTCTACAAAGCTCTACTGCATTCATTACTCTATTTTATTCATATAAATATATAATCCCTCTTTATAGCACAGGTAATTTAATCAACTATTTCTTTTTCTTCTATTAAGTACAATCACATACTAAAGTGCTAAAGACACACAAAAAAGTATTTAAGTTCCACATAAGTGTTTTTATTATATCTGACCTAATGTCCTACTCCCCCACCTGCTCTTCCAATCTTGGCCTCTTCCGTTGCCCATTCTCCACATAATTCTCCACTGTAGATGTCACTGGAATTCTCCCTGACTGAGGCATTGAGCCATTTCCTCATTGTATCTTGAAACACTTTAAAATAGTTAACCTACAGAGAAAAGGAAGGTTTTAAGTTGAACTTAAGTATGTGTATGAAAGAATATGTGGATGTGGCTTAAACAAACTCTTCAAATAGGATATGAACTCTACAAATAATTACCTTTGACAGACATATGCATATAAACATGTATAAATATGAATAATATAAATTCTTTCAGTTACATATTTTTGGTAAAAGAAACTGCTTCCACCTTCCAAGTTCAGAATTAAAAATTTAAACCTTAATTTAAAAGATAGTGTGCTCATGTTCACATTACCTGGCATCTCATTATTCATATATAACAGGTTTTAACAGATGTTTAAGTTATAAGTCAACACCAGCACTCAGCTGACCTACTATATGAATGCTGAGTTTTTTTGTGCATCTTACAGTTTAATAATGCTACTAAGGCTGGATATCAACTTCAGAACTCAGGTAAGACATTTTAAGAAAAACTTTCCAAAATTACTGTGAAAAAAATTCAAAACGTACTGTGAGACCTGATAATACTTAATATCATAGAACTAGAAAGAAATACTAAAATTATGTGGAAAATGAGTTTCTAATTCTAATTACAGATACCTTTTGTGTTAATGAGATGGACATACATCAAAAATGGACATACATCAAAAAAGCAGCCTATCTCCCAAAAGACTTCATTAAGAAAATGAAAGATGCAGTCCACTGAGAAAATTCCCAGTACAAACCATGAAATGTTTCTCTGGATGAGATTAAGACAAAGCAAAGGTGAGCAAATAATCCTTTTGCCTCTGCTATTCAACTCTGAAGGATGTGAAAATTCTGAACTTCAGGGAAAAAATGTAGAGTATTTATAACAGATCTTTTGGCTTCCTATTACACATATCTGATTCTCCCACATGCTACTAAGAGATGCAATGTTTAACTTCAGTATGAAGATGATGAGAATGGAGATAAATATTTTTAATTCAAAATAAATTACCAAAATGTGATTTTTGCCCTAAAGTTTTCATTGTTATATTCAGAATTTCACTAAGTGGGCTGACATAGCAAGGAAAAGTGGAGATGACACGCTATAAAAATGACCAAATCCAGGTTCATAGTTGTCAAATACAGATGTTTATTTTGTTAATATTAATTCATGGTACAGTGTAAAAGTTAACGATTCATATAATAATCCATAGAGGAACCACTAAAAAAAATGCAAAGGTAAAAGTAAAAACCCAATAGAAGAAATATGGATTTTAAAAATACTCGATCCAAAAGAAGGCGGAAAAAAAAACCCAAGATAAAAACTTAAACCTAACCATATCAGTAACATTGAATATTAATGGTCTAACCACCTCATTTAAAAGGCAAAGACAGAGGTCCAAAAAAAAGGCAGCACCTAACTATACACTGTTTACAAGAGATACATAGATTTATCTCAAAGTAAAAATACAGGAAAAATATAGCATGTGAACACTGGAGAGAAAGAACCCTGGAGAAGCTACATAAATTTTAGACAAAGTAGACTTCAAGACAGAAGCATTACCATAATAAAGGGTATTTCATATTGATGAAAGACAATTCATTTTCAATCTTAGACACTCATAAAACAGAGGAAGAGAGAACAACTGTTATGTTTCTTTTCTTTTTCTTGCCTCACTGTACCCTTACTACTTCTATCCAACATGATGCTCAAAGGTCTGGGCAATGCAATAAGGCAATAAAAAGAAATAAAAGACATAAAATTTGGCAAAAAATTGGAAAGAGAGTCTTTCCAATCTATGAAAGTCTTTTTCATAGATGTTATGATCATCTATATAGAAAATTCTAGGATGCAACTAGAACTATTAATAAGGGAGTTTAGCAAGATATTCAGTGTTACCCTTTCCTTCATCCTCCAGGATACAAAGTCAATATACAAAAATCAATTGTATGACAACACCAAATGCTAGCAAAATATTTAATTTCTCTGAAATCCAGTCTCTTGAAAACCAGAAGCTAATAATAAAGATTAAATAGATAATACACATGAAAGCCTAGTACAATGCATTGCATGAGCAGATATTCAATGTTACCCTTTCCTTCATCCTTCAAACATTATAAAATCTTCCTAATTGGCTGCTCTGGCTCTAATCTCAACAAGATTCTCCAACCCATCCTAGACAATGATTTTACTAAAACATCATTTTTTAAAATATCATTCTCTTGCTCAAACACGTGCCTACCAGAAAAAAAAGTAAACCCCCCATAGCATAACCAGCACACAACAGCTCCACTTTACCTTTAAACCTTACCCCTTGCCCCACATGTCCCAAATAGAAGTCTATCAAGCTACCTTTAAAAGTCTCCTCCTCACTGTCACTTGAAGGTGCAGTATATACTACTACTTTCATGACTGATGATTTCCAAATGCAATTCCCATCCTCCCACTTCCATCCCATCCAAACCTATTCATACTTCAGGTTCATGCTCCAGTCTAATCTTCTATAGAGCCACTTTCAATTACCTCAGCTCAGTAACCTGCTTCCTTTGAATACTGTCTTGGAGTGATCTTAATATTCATACACAGATACAGAGACCCTAAATGAAAGCAGTCATCAATTTGAAATGTATGTGCTAAGAATGAAGTTGATATACAACAAAGTCTTTACATAAGCAAGTACTTTTTTCTTCTGTAACTTGTTTAATGGAAATGTAATTTCTAGTATACTTCCCAAGCATTCACAATGTAAACAGACAACTTAAAAATCATGATATAGCAAAAGACATATAGTTACCCACTTTTTAAAATATAAGTTCCATACAAACAAATTTTAATTTTGTTAATATTCCCTTTTATGTGCTAATTTGAGTTTGCATACAATTTCTGTAAAGCAAAGAATCTCTTTATATAATACTCCCAGTATTTCATGATTTTTACTAAGTTTTTGATTAAATGTCTCTTCCGCACTAAACAGCAAGCACAGCATCTAAAGATAAAAATTGCAAGAGACTCATTTAAACTTCCCCAAGTCTCTAACCACCAAACTGTATCTAAGCTTATGCCTTTTATTTATTTACTCTTTTTTAGGATTTCTAGATCCCACGGAGGGAGGAAGGAAGAAGGGAAGTTTCTTCTTGTTTCTTAACATCAAACCCTCCCTTCTATATTTTCAAGTTTAGTCCCATCCTAATCCTCAACCATCACCCCAGATTGTTCCATCATCAGCCGAAAAGTATATTCATCGTATAACTCCTTTTCAAAACCCAAGAGCTACAAAGAATCTTCTCTCAAACAAAATAAAACTCACAGTAACTTGTTTTAAGATGTCCTACCAACTGCAATTCTCTCAAGAGAGCAGTCCTGACCCTCTCTGACCAAAACCTTTCTGCGCAAAATTAAGAAATCTGTTCACGAACCAGCAGAAAACCAAACACTGCCAAAGTTTAACATGAAATTTGCTTCACTTCAACTAACTGTCTACCCTCCCTACTCCCATAAAATTCTTCTAGATTTCTTACTTAATAAATTCTCAGTTCAATCACAACTGCCTAAAGTTACTTCAGCAAGTCTCTCTTCCACCCTGATGTGCTAGTTAGCTAGGTTTGCTCAATGTAATAAAACTTATAAAGGGCATCTCAAAGGTTCAAAAATATAAATCCATTACAAGTCCACCTATTCTTATATTTCAATAATACAAAATTCCCTAATATGAATAAAAAGTCTAATCTTCTCTGTATAAATTAAGAATTCTAATACTTTAAACATCCGAAAAGCGCATTGTCCAAACACACTAGGAAAGAACCACCCAAAACATTTTAACAGCATTTTATCATTTGTTTAATGTTGATAATCAATAAGTCTCTAAATATTTTAAGCTGTTTTTCCTTTAATAAAGCATTGTGCTTTACTCATTAAAAATACTGCCTTGAAATTGCATTTTGTTTTCATAGATAAAAGCTATCAAAAGCCATGTTATAATGGAAATGATGAGAAATAATTTATTTTTTTAAAGGCAGGAGAATAAAAGAATTACTTTTTTCATAATGGAAATAAATCCATTTTCCCATAATGGATTACATATCACTCTGGGACTGGATTTTGGACTGTTTTAGCTAACTCCACAGAAAATATGTCACTGAGTAATTATTATTGTTAAAGTTTTGGTTAGAGCAACTGTATTAACTCATTTTTGATTGCTGAATTTTCTCCAGATTGGATGAGATAACACAATACGGAAATGTCTGGGTTTTTATGATCTCAGAATGTTATGCCCACTGCCCCCAACCTTTTGGGTGTCACAAAGAAAAGGGAAAAGACAGCCAAAGGCAGTGCAAAAATGACAGAAGAAAGCACTTTTCACTATTTCCAAGGCATCTCCTTCACAGAATATAGTGATGATCATAAATGAAAAAGAGATGTTGCACCCCTTTCCCTACTCAAAATGTTGGCAAAGCTAGAGCAAAGAGAAGAGAAGGTAAGGTAAGGTAAGGACAATTAAATTGACAATTTAATTAGTATGTCTCCAAAAACAACCAGTGGGTCCTGGTATACTAGATGGTGGCCAATATTAACCTTAATCAATGCATATGAGTCTGGGTACAAAATAAGCCTGCACTGTCCAACTATGCAAAGGTTAATAGTTGGCTGGCTACTAGCCTATTGCTATACAAACAAAACCCACCACTTTATGTTTAAGGCATTGCTATCGTGTTCCAAAGGTTCCTCACACCCAAACCAAAAATCTCTCTCTCTTGTCCCAAGTTAGTTGCTCCTCTGCCTATATTGCTTATTACTATTAATATCTACCAGTACCCATTTAATTTTCTAGCATGCTTTCCAACTAGTAATTTGATTAAAAAACTGTATAACGGTATCTATTTCCATTTCTCTTTCATTTTTAAATCAATATATATTCATATAAACATCTATATATTACTTTCTCTTTTCAACAAATGGTGTTGGAACAGTTTGATATCCACTTGCAAAAAAAAAAAATTCGAACTTCAATCCACACCTCGCACTAAATACGAAAATTCATTCAAATTGGACCCCAGATACAAATGTAAAATCTAAAACTAAAACCATCTAGGAGAACACTTTTGTAACCTTGGGTTAGGCAAAGATTTCTTAGACACAACACTAAAAGCATAATCCAGAGAAGAACAAACTGAAAAACTGAACTTCACTGAAATTAAAAACATGCTCTAAGTAAATCAACTATACTTCAATAAAATATTTTTAAAAAGATGCAAGGGAACAAATCAATATACAAGATGTCTGCAGAAAAACAAAACAAAAAACCACACAAAAACATATGCTCTATAAAAGACATAAAGAGAAAAGACATAAAGAGAAAAGACAATCCAAAAACTAGAAAAACATGTCAAATCACATATCTTATAAATAACTTGTATCAAGAATACATAGAGGGCTTCCCTGGTGGCGCAGTGGTTGAGAGTCCGCCTGCCGATGCAGGGGACACAGGTTCGTGCCCCGGTCTGGGAAGATCCCACATGCTGTGGAGCGGCTAGGCCCGTGAGCCATGGCCACTAAGCCTGCGTGTCCGGAGCCTGTGCTCCGCAACGGAAGAGGCCACAACAGTGAGAGGCCCACGTACTGCAAAAAAAAAAAAGAATACATAGAGAACTCTCAAAACTCAGTAAGCGGGGACTTCCCTGGTGGCACAGTGGTTAAGAATCTGCCTACCAATGCAGGGAACACAGGTTCGATCCCTGGTCCAGGAAGATCCCACACGCCGTGGAACAACTGAGCCCATGTGCCACAACTACCGAGCCTGTGCTCTAGAACCTGCAAGCCACAACTACTAAAGCCCGTGTGCCCTGGAGCCCGTGTGCTGCAACTACTGAAGCCCACATGTTCTAGGGCCCATGTGCCGCAACTACTGAGCCCGCAGGCCTAGAGCCCGTGCTCCACAATGAGAAGCCACCGCAATGAGAAGCTTGTGCACCACAACGAAGAGTAGCCCTGGCTTGCAGCAACTAGACAAAGCCCGCGAGCAGCAACGAAGACCTAGCGCAGCCAAAAAAATAAAATAAAAAAATAAACTCAATAAGAAAACGCAATTTAAAGAAAATGGCAAAAGATGTGAATAAACACTTCACCAAGGAAGATACAGAGAAAGCAAATAAGCACTTCAAAAACTAAAATGCTCAGTATCATTAGTCATTAGGGAAATGCAAATTTAAAACCTAATGGGATACCACTATACATCTATTAGAACATGTAAAACTGACCATGTGTTGACAAGGACAGGGAGGAAGTGGAACTTTCATATACTGCAGACTGAAATGTAAAATGGAACCACCACGTTGCAAAATAGTTTGGCAGTTTCTTAAAAAGTTTAACACAGAAGTACCAGCCATTCCACTCTCAAATATTTATCTAAGAGAAATGAAACCATATGTCCATACAGACTTATACACAAATGTTCACAGCGGCTTTATTTTTATGAGCCCAAAACTGAAACAATCCAAATGTCCATCAACAGGTGAATGGATACACAAATGGTGGTATACCACACAACTACCCAACAATAAATAGGAAATAATTACTATTGTAGTGAGTCATACTACAACATGGATGACTGTAAAAGTTATCATGCTGAGTTAAAGAAAACCCTAGAAAATGCAAACTGTTTTATAGTGACAGAAAGCAGATCAGTAGTTTCCTGGGGTGGAGGAAGAGATAGGAGAGGGGATTACAAAGGAGCACTAGGAAACTTTTAGGGATGATGGATATGTTCATTATCTTGATTGCGGTAATGGTTTTACAGATGTATACATATACCAAAATTTACCAAACTGTATACTTTAAATATATGCAGATTACTGTATGTAAATTATAACTCAATAAAGCTATTAAAATTGTTAGTCACAAAAAAAACCTTAACTTTCTCTGTTCTTTGGGGGATTTCTTTAGAAAGAACAAAAGTCATGAAATACCAATATCTGCCTAAAAGAGAAACTGAAAAATTAAAATTAGGTCCAATGGATTCTGATGATACACAAATGGTTAGAACACGTCAAATATAAATAAACACACACACATCAATGATATAATTCTTTAAAAAAAACCTTATTACTTCCAGAGTACGTTAGAGTATCAACTCATTTTTTTGAACACTGATATATTAACAATCAAGCATTTATCCTGCCTTATAATGACGCTACCCATAGCAAATGTCTCTTTACAGCTAATAAATGACAATTAGAATATTATCATTTTGAATTAGCGAATCTAAGCATTGCATATAAATGGCTGCTAATTTCCCAAAGAGATAACTATATGTGTGTGTGTATACATATATATAAAATTCACTTCCTGATCAAAGAACACACCATTGCCTATAATAAACTTGCCAAAAAATTTTTAAAATGCATTCGAATGAAATCTGATCAAACCTCTAAATCCAGATAATTTACTGGAAATACAGACAGAATACATTAAATCTTTGATTTTTATAAAAGATACTTGAGAGATCTATCAACCAATTAATTGCAATGTAGGGACTTTACTATTCAGGTGCTGACTGAAAATATTTTAAAACTTTAAAATATATAAACATTAAGACTTCTGAGACCACTGGAAATCTGAACACTGATTAAATGTTCAATCCGATATTAAGAAATTATTTGTTTTTAAGTGTTCAGGTGTACAACAAAGTGATTCAGTTATGAGTTGGTCATTTTTGAAGCTGCGTGATGACTAGAGAAGGGTTCAATATTCCATTTGGTCTGCTTTTGTACATCTTGAATTTTCTATAATGAAGTTTTTAAAAATAAAGATATCTTATTAAATTCACTTTTTAACTTGTATATGTACAAAGATATAAAAATCCAAAATAAATAAAACTAGCTTAGGCCAAATTTCCTCTTTCATATTGTCCTTGTCCTTTTTGATAAGGTTATATTAGCTTCAAAATCTAAACTTAGGGTAACTCTGCCTCTTTCCCTATTCTCTGACACTTTATATGAGATATGAACAATCTGTTTCATAAAGGTATAGTGGAAATTTGTAAACCATCTGGGTCTAATAGTTGTATGTGAAAGGGAGAGGTTTTTTTTTTTTTTTAATTCGAGTAAAACTGCTTTACAATGTTGTGTTTGTTTCTGCTGTACAATGAAGTGAATCAGCTATATGTATATGTATATCCCCTCCCTCTTGGATCTCCCTCCCAAGACCCCCAATCCCACCCATCTAGGTCATCACAGAGCACACGCTGAGCTCCCTGTGCTATACAGCAGGTTCCCACTAGCTATCTATTTTACACATGGTAGTGTATTTATGTCAAACCTAGTCTCCCAATTCGTCCCACTCTCCCCTTCCCCCACTGTGTCCACATGTCCGTTCTCTACGTCTACATCTCTATTCCTGCCCTACAAATAGTTTCATCTGTACCGTTTTTCTAGATTCCACATATATGCATTAATATATATTTGTTTTTCTCTTTCCAGCTTACCTCACTCTATATGACAGACTCTAGGTCCATTCACATCGGGAGAGGTATATTTTTAATTACTCATTTTAATTTCTTTATTGATATTGTATCTATTCATGATTTAAATTTATTTTTTTTTATTTTTATTTTTTTTGCGGTACGTGGGCCTCTCACTGTTGTGGCCTCTCCTGTTGCGGAGCACAGGCTCCGGATGCGCAGGCTCAGCGGCCATGACTCACGGGCCCAGCCGCTCCGCTGCATGTGGGATCTTCCCGGACCGTGGCACGAACCCGTGTCCCCTGCATCAGCAGGCGGACTCTCAACCACTGCGCCACCAGGGAGTCAGTTTTCTTTAGTATATTTTTCCAGAAAATAGCCAATTTCATCAGTTCCTTTGTTGTTCTCAAATGTATTGGCATAAAACTTCTTGTAAATTTTACTTAGTCTCTACTACAGTTATAGTCATGTCTCCATTTTCACATTTTCAATAACATTGTCTTCTCTTTTTCCTAAATATATCTTTTCAATAGCTCATCATTTTATTAGTCTTTTCAAAGAATCAAATTTTTATTTCATTAAGGCCCTCTATCATTTCTTTGCTTTGTCACTAATTTCTATTCTTAGCATTACCATTTTTCATCTACTCTCTTTGCATTGCTATGTTCAATACTTAACCCACTCATTTCAATCTCTTTTCATATACACACATTTAAGGCTAAGAGTTAATCTCTTTAGTACTACCTTACCTGCATTCAAAAGGTTTGATATGTGATGTTTTATTTTGCTTTGGTTTCTGTGGAAGTTTAATTTCCACAGTCATTTCTTCTATGAACCATTAGTTAAAATATTTTTGAATTTCTAAACATGGCAATGTTTTATCTTTTGATTTGTAATTACACTGCATTGTGGGTTGCATACTGATAATCTTCCATTTGCTACAGCTTGCTTCATGACTTGGCATGTGGTCAAATTTCATAAATGTTCTGTGTACTTAAAAAGTGTGTATGATCTAATTATTAGTTTCAGGGTTCTACAGTGTCCATTAGCTCAAGCTTGTTAATTCTTTATTCAAATTTTCCTTCTTTACTAGTATTTTATTTACTTGATGTATTAATTATCAAGAGGTATATTAAAATATTAACTGTGGGCTTCCCTGGTGGTGCAGTGGTTGAGAGTCCGCCTGCCGATGCAGAGGACACGGGTTCGTGCCCTGGTCCGGGAGGATCCTACATGCCGCGGAGCGGCTAGGCCCGTGAGCCATGGCCGCTGAGCCTGCGCATCCGGAGCCTGTGCTCCGCAACAGGAGAGGCCACAACAGTGAGAGGCCCGCATATCGCAAAAAAAAAAAAAATATTGATTGTAAGGTTGTCCACTTATCATTGTAAAGTCATTTTTTTATATATTTGAAGTTATGTTTTATATACACACAAATTCATGACATTCACTTTTTCCGAGAAATATTTAAGTCTTCCTAGTGAATTATTTCATTCCTAGTGAATGAACCTCTTAATCCTTGATAATGCTTTTGCCTTAGTCCCATTTTTCTAAAACACACCTATGACAGCTTTTTGGGGAGTTCCTTGTGTTAGACATGTTACTGATAAACATCACTATAATTATTAGTTTGCTGCCTTTAAAAAACAAAATCCCATCCTGGAGTCTCCATGCTTTCTCTGGTAAGTTTAGTCGGTTTAGATTTATTTTGATAACTGATATATGTGAAATTATTTCTACCATCTCATTTTGTTTTTCACATACCATGTATTTTTCCGTCTTTTTCTTTCTTTTTTTTAAGTTTTCCTTAAAATTTTAACAGGATTACTTGAAAGTAGAATCAATTTTATTACTCTTTCTAAACCACAGGACCTCAGAAAGCTTACTCAGATCACTACCCCTCCTGTCATATGCACTGTTTTCCAGTACAGTATTTAATTCTTGAGCATTTATTTGTTGTATTGTTTTATGTAATCAGGTTGTCCTGATTTGTCTATATGTTTACCAATTTCTTTGCTAACTTTGAATCTGGCATACCCTTCTACATTCAGGGATTCAGTTCCTTCCTATTAAAGTACAACTACCTTCAGTAGTTCTTTCAGTAATGGGCTATTAGTAGTAAACTCTACATCTCCACATGAAAACACATTTATTTCTCCTTCACTTTACAATGATAGCTTTGAGGGTTATCTTATTTTTCCTTGGCACTTTGAAGATACTCATCTATTGACTTTTGATCTCTATTCATGCTGTTGATAAATATGCTAAACTGACTCATTGCTGTTCAGTTATTAATGACTTGTCTTCCCTCTCTGGTGTCTTTATTACTTTCTCTTTATATTTAACTTCATTAAAGTGTATTGAGTTGTCCACATTTTTTTTCTACTTATTTTTTCTATTTAGGCGCAGCTACAGAAAAGAGAAAAAGTGATTTGATAATGACTGTTTTCTTAATTCTCCCAAAAACTATTCAGAACTAATACTATGCTATATGTACAAGTATTAATTCATTACATACGGTGGATGCCCTAGGACAATGATTCTCAAACTTCAGAAGGCAACAAAAACACCTAGGGAACCTATTTAAATACTTGGATTCCATTCAAGTTTTCTGATTCAGTAGGTCTGGGGTCCTACCACAAATTTGCATTTCTAACAAG
Source organism: Neophocaena asiaeorientalis asiaeorientalis (assembly GCF_003031525.2). Taxonomy (NCBI): domain Eukaryota; kingdom Metazoa; phylum Chordata; class Mammalia; order Artiodactyla; family Phocoenidae; genus Neophocaena; species Neophocaena asiaeorientalis. The sequence goes on from NW_020175049.1 coordinate 1,664,752, forward strand.
TTTCCAGGTAATGCTGATGCTGCTGGTCAGGGACTCTGGCTTTAAGAACCACTGCCTTAGGGATTAGGGATAATTAACTCAGGGAACCCCCACTGAGAAGGACTGTAAGAATCTGTCCTGGTTCTTAAATCTAGAGATTAGTATTTATCATCAATCTCAACAATTTTTAGCTTTAAATATTACTCTTTCCCATTTCTTCTTGTAGAATTCCAACTACATAAATAACAGCAGCTAACAGTTCATCATCTGGCCAGAACTGCTCCAGTTCATTCTTCACAGTCCTCAGGACAAAAATTAAATTTGATCATATCATTCCCTTACGTGAAATTGTTCACTGGCTCCTCTATACATACAGGGACAGTTCTTTATGGGGAGGGACACATGGATGGGCTTCAGAGTACATGCAAATTTTTTAGTATTTACATTATGTTTATATTATATTACACATACTTTTTATGACACTATCAAATAGGTCTGTGATTTAAGCATGTTAAAAATTGCTAGCCTATTAAATTCAAATGAGTCAGTGTGATACATAAGCTTTTCAGCTTTTCATGATACGTGCCTGCCTATCTTATACACCATACCTTGTGCCGTTCTGAGCATACCACGATTTCAAACTTTAATCATTATACCCATATTACCTCTACCTAGAAAAGACTGCCCAATAGGCCTCTCACAGGCCTGACAAACTCCTACTTATCTTCTCAAAAGGTCCAATATCATCTCCCAGAAAATTTCCCCAACCTACTTAAGAGTTAATTGTCCCTTACTTAGTCTCTCTCAGCACTTTGTACAAACATCCGCAATTACTTTTCACCCTTCTAAATATTGGTCCATAGAACTATCTTCCTTTGTAAGAATATGAGTGATCTCAGGCAAGAACTTAATCATTATAGTAGATACCAAAATGTTTGTTAAATATATAAACATGTTACCTAAATATAACTTTGCCTTGGACTTTACAGACTATTTCCAGGAGAACACATATTTATAATCTAAGACTTTTCATGTCTGCTTTTATCTAGACTTTCAAAGGAACCAGATATTCAATGGGAGTAAATGCTACCTAGTATCATTCTCAATTTCTAAACAAAATACCTCAAGCATCAAAGCAAGGACTGTCCCTGTAAGATATAACACCTGCAATGTCAATACAACAAACAGAAGAACACTGAAGGGGTAATCAAATCTAAGAGCTCAAAAGATCTTCGTAGAAAAAAAGGACTCTCATTGTATTTCCTATAAAAGTCTCCTTGGTTTATCTGTTTATTTAAACACTGATGTGCATATTACAAATTATGAGAAGATTCCTCTCATTTTTATTAAAACACCCACTAATTCAGAAAAATCCCTTTACAAAGGTATATAGCATACAAAGAAAACCACAGTGAGTGGTTCTCTCCAGAGGCAGAGGATGGATGGGAGTGTAAGTGTAAAGTCTCTTCACTTACCATTTTTCAAATGTGTCAGTACCATTTGATTTTTTTTTTTCCGGCCGTGCCATGCTCACAGCATGCAGGATCTTAGTTCCCTGACCAGGGATGGAACCTGTGCCCTCTGCAGTGGAAGCATGGAGTCTTAACTACTGGACTGCCAGGGAAGTCCCTGATTTTTTTTTTTTTTTGAATAATGTTACATATTACTTCAGCAATCAGAAAAATATAATGAAAAGTAAAAAAGCCACATTCTGTGTTATGCTATTTAAGAAAAAAGTTTAATTATGAAACTGTTTTAATATATTATTCTTACCAGATTTAAGACCTGAAATTTTGAAGATGGCACTTGGTTTCCCATTTGTGACAAATCCTAGGAGTTGCCATACTGGCATTCCATTTGAATCAGGATAGGAAAAGTAGACAGATCCTCCCATTCCCTCAGGAAATGGGACTGTTCCCAGCATAAAAACCACAACATGGTTGATATTTTCATAATCAGGCAAGTCAAAAACAAACTTATCCTCTGCCACTTGCTGTGCAGCTGTTTGCACCTAGAATATAAGAAACTCGCCTTAGTGAAATGGTTTGGTAAGTTTCTATAGCCCTTTTAGTATTGCTGTAAGCTCTGTTACCAAATATAGTCAATTATAGTCATTATATCAAGTATAACATTGGATCAGTCTGATACTCTAATTATGGAATTACCAAATACACCAAAAAGAGTGCTTATTTTAATAGAAAAATCTAAAAATATACATTTAGCCTTAAAATGACTTAATGAATGTAATCTTTCAAAAACATAACTAAGTTATTTCAGAAGTGCCCTGAAAGGATTTTACTTACATAAATAAATCACTACAGTTTCAGAATGTTATAAAAATGAAAGGTTGTTCAAAACACCATGCCACCAAAGCTTTATCTTCTAGTTTGAAGGTAAAGAACCTCGGGTAATTAAAATGGGTAAGCAGTTCAGAAGTTATTACAGTCAATCCTCATTATTTGCAGATTCATTATTTGTCATTTTGCCTACTCACTGAAAAATATTTGTAACCCCCAAATTATTAAACCCTCCAGTTTAAATACAGAGAATAAAACAAAGGAAGGAAGAACATAAATATAAACCAAAATGCCTATTAGTATTAAATTCAATTTTACCAGTTTTTGGCATGCATAATCTTAAAAGGCACATAAAATCATGGTATCTACAAGTCTTGAAATAATCATCAGGTAAAATAAATATTTCTTAAATGTCAACTCTGTCAAAGGCACCAGACATTTTGTTAATCTGTATTATGACACCCTAATCCTCGACCTTAGGAAAAAGGGTACATCTTACTGAGTCCATAACTTTAGATTTGGTGAATTTTTCTAGTCAAAGAATAATGTAGTTAAACGTTGAGGCATCGCTAGGTCTATTTGCCCTTCATTTGGTTAACATGTTCAAATACTCCAGAATTAAAAAGTCAAACACCGTCAAAGAAAATCTTGTCATGAAGGAACCCCTACTGTATATCCATTATGTAGGTTAGGTGTTAGGTAAATAGACACAGGCACTGCTATAACTAAATTCCTTCCAAATTAGTAGACAACACGGATTCCATAGGGCCTTTCTATTCTTTAGAAAAACACACACATTTTAAATGTTGTTCGTTAACGAAATTCGTCCCACACTCAATCCCAGGCTGGTCCTTTCATTCTTCCTATCCGGAGCAGAAGCAATACAAAGTTATCCCACCAGTATTATCAATTACCACCATCACCAAAAGGGGCCTCCCAGTCATTCAAGGGACAGACAATAAATCTTCTGAGGATAGCCATCTCCAATTTATCTCTGTGGTTCCTTAGAACTGTGTACACACTACATTATCAAAAATTGATGAAAAAATTCAGCAAAGGGGCTGCAACATTTAATAAAGGAGGGAGAAAAAAATAAAGAGAAAGAATTCTAGGTGAAAGGAATCAGGTCTGAAATGTATTTCTGAGTGGCTTCTACGGAGGCAAGCAAGATTCACCCTCCAGATTCTTCGAACAATCCCAGGTACTTAACTCATTTACCTAACAATTCATCAAGGAAGGTAATCTCTTTTTACCAATAAGGAAATTCACTGCTCACCTCCTTCTGGGGTCATCACAGATATCGCTCACGCTTTAAGTTTCAGGCGTTTCTATCAGCCCATTTCCAATTACGTTAAGCATATTTTTATCAGGGTCCTTCCAAAAGGACCCAGCAGTTATACTTTGCCCGAGTACCTTCATCTTCGACAAACAGGACGCTACAGACTAGATTCAAACACCACATTTACCTCGAACTCACTTTATGAGCTCAGGCGAGTATTTATACTACCAACTGAGCTTTAGTTCCTCAACTGCAAAATGAGAATGAGAACCACCATCTCACGAGTTACGGTCAAGTGTGCAGTGCCAAATAAGCGCTACATAGATGGCTGAGATGACTAGGAACAGACAAAAGGCGTGCATTGCCTAGGATAATGCACACTCGATAAATGGCAGCTAATGGTGTGACTGCTACTCTGAAAAGAGCTGTGGGGAAAGGAGAGCGAACATCCCAGCGTCCCACTGCCCACCCTCACACTCTCAGCAGTCAACTAGAGGTGAGGGGGTTTCCCCGCATCCCGCGCACCGACGCACCCTCCCCTTCCCGGGGCCTCGCCCTCGGCATCCTGCCCCCTCCCCGAGACCACCCGGCCCCATCCTCACCAGCCTCCCCGCCACCAAGCAGCCAAACATGGCGGCGGCGGCTCCGCTCAGCCGGCAAGGACCCGAAGCCGGGGACTAGAAATCCTGGGGCTACTGCCCTAGTCGAGCCCAAGAACCTTCCAGAACGTGGCGGAGGGTGCCTACCCCTCCGCTACATAGCGACTAGGCCAGCGGCAGGAACGCCTTCTGCACCCGCGACCTCTAACCTCGCCTTCCTAACCAGAACGCCTCTCAGGCGACGAGTACTTCCGGGTCTCACGCCGCACCGCCCTTACTAAACGGGAAAGGCGGGCCAGATCCCGTATAAAACTACAAGTCCCAGAGGGGCCTGCGCGGGTTTCCGGGAAGGGAACGCGGAGGATTTGCCTGTTGGGACTGGTAGTCCGTAGCCCAAATTTACGAATCCAGAGCCGGGAGGAAAGGTTTCTCACGTTTGTCTAACATTTTCGAGATTACAGTGCACTTTTACAGTCATTTCGCTAGATCCTTACAAAAACTCTAGGAGGTAGGTATTATTATCTGCATTTTGTAGGCGATAAAATTGCCCAGAGTGACCAGCCCCAAATCTTTACACAGCACTCAGGGATGGGGCTTGAATCCAAATCCTGATTCAAATCCAGGGTTCTTTCTGCTACACAGTAGCTGAAAAGTACTGATTTTTAATCAGCTGTTTTGTACTTAATGACAACTTTATTGTAGTTCTTTCCAGCCTCACACCTCCATTTATTTGCCGAAAACAAATAACACTAAGCAAGTTATATAATATCTTCGTGCTTTAATGGCGCCATTTGTAAAATAAGAATAATAATTGTGCCTGTCCCCTAGGGTTGCTGTGAGGCTCAGATGAATTTATAAACAACCACTTAGAACCTGGCAGTACTTAACTAATGGCTGTTTAATTGTAAAATGTCTTTTTTTCCCTCTATGCATTTGCAGAAAAGAAGAACTGGCATCAAGTACTGACTGCCAACACTACTCATTTTCCCTTTCACAGCTTCAGTTCCCTTTCCTCTTGATAGGAAGGTAAGATATCTCCTCCCTGAAGGTCTCTGCCCAACTTGAAATATCTGAGCTTAGTCCACCAGCCACCAGCAAGTCTGTCCTCCTAACCCCAGGTTATATGTGGAAGATCAGAATGTTGGAACAGTCCTCTGGTCTCCACTCTGGCTCCATAAACTTGGACCACTTATCTTGTCTTAGATTCTCCTTTGAGAAAGCCAAAGATGAATAGATAGAAGAGGATCTTCCTACCAATGTCTCCAACTTTCTACCTAAGAAGTGCCAGAATCTTCAAAATAAAAAGGCCACTCATTATGAGACCATTTCATGAGGGGCATACAAACTGCCTGGATTCAGAGCCCATCTCCGTCATTTATTAGCTGTATAATATTAGGCCAGTTACCCTAACACTACCATGCCTCCTTTTCCCCCTCTGTAAAACAGGATAATAATAAGGTTGTAATGAAGGTTATTACATGTAAAGTACTAAGTAGTAGCCAGAATATAGCTTAATAAACTGTTAGCATTTAGCATTATTACTTTTCCTGACTAACTTTTCATGTCTTCATACCCACCTTACTATGAAATAGTAAATAAATATATTGGTCTCTGCCTCATGTACCTGACACAGGGCTCCTGAAACCCCTGTACATTCCCAAGTGATAAGAGCACTAAGAGCATCTTTTGTTCTAATGAGGGGACTCTGGTGGGCTTCTGGGTGGCTCCTAGATGGGGGCTGGTCACCAGAAAGATGAAGCCTGATTAGAAGCTTGGGATTTTCAGCCCCTCCCCACATTCTATAGAGAGGGAAGAGGGGCTAGAGATGGAGTTAATTGATCACGACTACATGAGGAAGCATCCATAAAATCCCAACCTGAGAGCTTCCAGGTTGATGAACACATCCACGTACCAGAAGGATGATGCACCCCAACTCCACCAGGAGAGAAGCTCCTGCACTCGCAGACCTTGCCTATGTATCTGTTCATCTGATTGTTCATCTGTATCCTTTATCATATCCTTTAATAAATTGGTAAACATGTTTCCCTGAGTTCTGTGAGTTGTTCTAGCCAATAATCAAATCTAAGGGGGGAGGTCATGGGAACCTCCAATTATAGCTGTGTTGGACAGAAGTTGTAGGTAACCTGGGCACTTAACTACTTGCAGTTGGCATCTGAAGTAGGGGCAGTCTTGTGGGACTGAGCCCTTAACCTGTGGGATCTGATGCTATCTCCAGGTGCTGTCTCCAGGTTGACAGTGTCAGGATTGAGTTCAATTGTAGGACACCAAGCTGGTGTCACAGAATTGCTCAGTGTAGGGAAAACCCACACACATCTGGTTTTAGAAGTACTGTGAGTACAGTAGTAGTGTGAGAGTAAAGGAGAAACATGGGAAGAAGACAGGGATTTTTCCTTTACATACTGTAACTATGTATTCTATGTATTTGTATTCTCTGAGCAACTTGTATTTTTCCACCTTTCTGTGCTTATGCAGCTTGTTTTATCTGCCTGTAATAGTCACCTGGAAATGTTTACATTCTCCCAACTGGCTCAAATATTTTCTTCAGGTTGGACAAAGAATTGGAGGCGGTGAGTTTAGTAACCTTTCTCCAGACTATGAAAGCCAGACTTCTATTCACCAAACTATATTATTTTTAAATACAAAAGTTCTTTGTAACTAAAGAGAGCAGAAATAGATACAATGTATGGAAGTGAAGAAAAGCGTTTCAGAGGAAAATATGTCTCCGATAATCAGAGCTCTCTGAAATAAGAATAGGTAGATATAGAATAGTGAATTCTCCCATTCACATTGATATTTTAACCAAAGCTGAAATCCACTTATATTGTTAAGGAGATTCATGGAAAACTTGGGAAAATTTACCTAGGACCTCAAAGGTACCTACCAGCTCTCAGACTACATTTGCTTCTGTGGAGAAAGAACAAATCATAGTTCAGTTTTGGCCAGGGAATCACGAACTGAATACTGGTTTTAACTCTTCCATTAACTAGCCTAGGGATGAAGTAATTTATTTTATCCTGTTAGGCATTAGGTTTTCACATTCTAGAATGAGGGCATTGAATTCTGATTTCAAGAGCAAAAATATTTTTTCTCTTCAAAACAAGGAGAACAAGAAATAAAAGCACAGGGACATCCCTGGTGGTGCAGTGGTTAAGAATCCACCTGCCAATGCAGGGGACACAGTTCCTATCCCTGGTCCAGGAAGATCCCACATGCCTCAGAGCAACTAAGCCCGTGAGCCACAACGACTGAGCCTGCAGTCTAGAGCCTGCGCGCCAAAACTACTGAAGCCCACGCACCCAGAGCCCATGTTCAGCAACAAGAGAAGCCACTGCAATGAGAAGCCTGCGCACCGCGACAAAGAGTAGCCCCCACTCTCCAAAACTAGAGAAAAGCCCACGTACAGCAACAAAGACCCAACACAGCCAATAAATAAATAAATAAACAAACAAATAAATAATTTTTTAAAAGGTGAGACAAATACAATTAAAAAGATACCAAAACCAGACAAAGATACTATAAAAAAGAAAATTACAGAGCAATATCAGTCATGAATACACATGCAAAAATCCTCAACAAAATACTAGCAAACAGAATCCAACGACACATTAAAAGGATCATACCCTATGATCAAGTGGGATTTATCCCAGGGATGCAAGGATTCTTCAATATACGCAAATCAATCAATATGATACACCATATTACCAAATTGAAGAATAAAAACCATATGAGCATCTCAATAGATGCAGAAAAAGCTTTTGACACAATTCAACACCATTTATGATAAAAACTCTCCAGAAAGTGGGCATAGAGGGAATCTACCTCAACATAATAAAGGCCATGTATGACAAACGCACAGCAAACATCATTCTCAATAGTGAAAAACTGAAAGCATTTCTTCTAAGGTCAGGAAAAAGACAAGGATGTCCACTCTCACCACTATTATTCAACATAGTTTTGGAAGTCCTAGCCATGGCAATCAGAGAAGAAAAAGAAATAAAAGGAATACAAATTGGAAAAGAAGAAGTAAAACTGGTACTGTTTGCAGATGACATGATACTATATATAGAGAATCCTAAAGATGCCACCAGAAAACTACTAGAACTAATCAATGAATTTGGTAAAGTTGCAGGATACAAAATTAATGCACAGGAATCTCTTGCATTCCTATACACTAATGATGAAAAATCTGAAAGAGAAATTAAGGAAACACTCCCATTTACCATTGCAACAAAAAGAATAAAATACCTAGGAATAAATCTACCTAGGGAGACAAAAGACCTGTATGCAAAAAACTATAAGACACTGATGAAAGAAGTTAAAGATGATACCAACAGATGGAGAGATATACCATGTTCTTGGATTGGAAGAATAAATATTGTGAAAATGGCTATACTACCCAAAGCAATCTACAGATTCAATGCAATCCCTGTCAAATTACCAATGGCATTTTGTACAGAACTAGAACAAAAAAATCTTACAATGTATGGAGACACAAAAGACCCCAAATAGCCAAAGCAGTCTTGAGGGAGAAAAACGGAGCTGGAGGAATCAGACTCCCTGACTATACTACAAAGCCACAATAATCAAGACAATAAGGTACTGGCACAAAAACAGAAACATAGATCAATGGAACAAGATAGAAAGCCCAGCGATAAACCCAAGCACCTATGGTCAACTAATCTATGACAAAGGAGGCAAGGATATACAATGGAGAAAAGACAGTCTCTTCAATAAGTGGTGCTGGGAAAAATGAACAGCTACATGTAAAATAATGAAATTAGAACACTCCCTAACATCATACACAAAAATAAACTCAAAATGGATTAGGGACCTAAATGTAAGACCAGACACTACAAAACTTTTAGAGGAAAACATAGGAAGAACATTCTTTGACATAAATCACAGCAAGATCTTTTTTGATCCACCTCCTAAAGTAATGGAAATAAAAATAAACAAATGTGACCTAATGAAACTTAAAAGCTTTTGCACAGCAAAGGAAACCATAAACAAGATGAAAAGACAGCCCTCAGAACAGAAGAGGGTATTTGGAAACAAATCAACAAACAAAGGATTAATCTCCAAAATATAAAAACAGCTCATGCAGCTCAATATTAAAAAAACAAACAACCCAATCCAAAAATGGGCAGAAGACCTAAATAGACATTTCTCCAAAGGAGACATACAGGGGCTTCCCTGGTGGCGCAGTGGTTGAGAGTCCACCTGCCGATGCAGGGGACACGGGTTCATGCCCCGGTCCGGGAAGATCCACATGCCGTGGACTGGCTGGGCCTGTGAGCCATGGTCGCTGAGCCTGCACATCCAGAGCCTGTGCTCCACAACGGGAGAGGCCACAATAGTGAGAGGCCCGCGTACCACAAAAAACAAACAAACAAAACAAAAGTGTATAAAATGATAACTAACAAGAACCTGCTGTATAAAATTAAATTTAAAAAAATTTTAAAATACAATTAAGAAAAAGAAGAAAGAAATAAGAGCACAAACTCTATCTTCTTTGACCTAAGTGATATCTATAACTCCAAATCACAAAGATATCAGTGGAAAGTGGATAGAAGAAAGACAAGTGACTTAGCAGAGCAGAGGAAGGTCAAACTCAAGTACCTATAGAGAAAGATAATAAGTACCGGAGAAGTTCAGGAATTGGAGACACCAGGAGCCACAGAAGGCAGGGGTAAGGCAGTAGACTGAAACATGTAGATTGCTTAAAACTGATGTAAGATTTTGTGTCTGACTCTCATCAACACCTCAGCCATTGGTATGAAATCTCTGGAAAAAAAGTGAATCAGAGAGGCCCCAGGCACTAGGAAACCAGATACTGAAAAAGAAAATGGTTGTGGGGCAAGGCCTCCATGTACAGATTAGGTCCTGAATAAGAGTGCCGGGGTGAGAGAGGAGCATTTTGCTCACCTGCTCAAACACACTAACAGTACTGTGCCACCCAAAGTGGGGGTGGCTTTTCTAAAACATCCACTTGGAGGATGGAGGTGCCTTTTTCTATATCATCCATGCAGAGAGGGATATCTCTTATTAAGTCATCCACAAGGGATAAGGGTCACTTTTTAAAAACTCATGTAATAATACAAAACCCTTTCATGATTAAAAAAAAAATTCTATTAACCAAGAATAAAAGGGAACTTCCTCAACCTGATAAAGAGCATCTATAAAAATCCCACAGCTAACATCATACTTAATGGTGAAAGTTGTATGCTTTCCTCCTAAGATCAGTAACAAAACAAAGATGTCTTCTCCAGGCACTTCTATTCAACATTGTACTGGAGCTTCCAGCCAAAGCAATGAGGCAAGAAAAAGAGAAGGCATCCAGATTGGAAATTAAGAAATAAAACTATCTCTATTTGTGACATGAGCTTGCATATAGAAAATCCTAGGGAATCCACTAAAAACTATTAGAAGTAATAAACAAGTTCAGCAAGGTTGTAAGATACCAGATCAATATACAAAATTCAGTTGTATTTCTAAACACTTAGAATGAACAATCCAAAAATAAAAATATGAAGACAATTCCATTAATAATAGCACCCAAAAAATAAATACTTAGGAATAAATTTAAGAAGGAAAGCATAAAACTCATACTCTGGAAACTATAAAAAATAAGAAATTAAAGATCTGAGTAAATGGAAAAACATCCCATGTTCATGGGTCTGCAGACTTAACATTGTTAAGATGGCATTATTCCCTAAATTGGTCTATCAATTCAATGCACTATCAGAATCTCAGCTGACTTTTCTGTAGAAATTGACAACTTGATTCTAAAATGTATAAGAAGGGAGACCCAGAATAGCCAAAACAATCTTGGGGAAAAAATGAAAAGAAAAGAAGAAACTAAGATGATTAACACTTCTCAATTTCAAAAGTTATTGCAAAGCAATGATAATGAAGACAGTGTAGTATTGAGACAGAAATAAATATGTAAATCAATGGAATAGAATTGAGAGTCCAGAAATAAATTATATCGTCTACAGTCCGCTGAATTTTCAACATGGGTGCCAAGACAATTCAATGGGGGAAAGAAGAGTCTTTTCAACAAAGATTCCGAGACAACTGGATAACCACGTGCAAAAGAAAAGCCTCATGCCATATATAAAAATTAGCTCAAAATTGATCAAAGGTCTAAATGTAAAAACTAAAACTATAAAACTCTTTGAAGAAAACATATGGGTAAATCTTCATGACTTTGGATTTGGCAAAGGATTCTTAGATATGACACCAAAAACATAAGCAAAAAAGAGAAAAAAATAGATCATCTGAACTTCATAAAAATTAAAAACTCTTCCAAGGAAACCATCAAAAAAGCGAAGAGACAACCACAGAATGGGAGAAAATATGTGCAAACCATAGATCTGATAAGGGACTTGTATCCAGAACAACAGAAACTAACACAGCATTGTGAAGCAATTATACTCCAATAAAGATTATAAAAAAATAAATAAGATAAACATAAAGCCACCATATGACCCTGTGATTCTACTCCTAGGTATATACTCAAGAGAAATGAAAACAGATGTTCACACAAAAACTTGTATATGAATGATTATAGCGACATTATTCATAATACCGAAAGGTGGAGACAAATGTCCATCAATGGATGAATGGATAAACAGAATGTGGTATATCGTACAATGGAAAATTATTCATATGTTATTATATATGATTCCACCCATATGAAATATTTAGAATAGAGAAATCTATAGAGACGGAAAGTAGATTAGTGATTGCTTAGGGCTGGGGTAGGCGAGGATGTGGAGATGGGGGTGACAGATAGCTAAAGAGCATGGTTGTTTTTAACCATCTTAACTATTTTTTAAGTGTACAGTACAGTAGTATTAACAATATCACCTTGTCGTGCAGCAGATCTCTAGGATTTTCTCATCTTGTAAAATGAAACTCTACGCCTGTTGAACAATTGCCCTGTTCCCCCACCCCTAGACTTTTTTGAGGTGATGAAAATGATCTGAAATTGACACTAGTGATGTTTGCACATATCTGTGAATATACTAAAACCCATTGAATTATACATCTTCGATGAATTGTATGGTATGTGAATTATATTTCAAGAAAACTCTTTTTAAAATCAGTACCATTTGGCCTCTCACCTTCTGAGATGGCCCACACTCTGTCTGTGGAGTATGTATCTCCCTGAATAAACCTTCTTTCACGTTAAAAGAAATTAATTAATTAATTAATTAAAATCAGTACCATTTACAATAGTATCAAAAAAAAAAAAAACTCATGCAAAAGTACCTATGAGCAAGTGGGTAGTGCTGGAGTGGGGACAGGGGGATTACATGAAAGTCTTCCCCCTCCTCCACAACAATGACATCAAGGCTCATATTTGCCAGGTAGGAGACTGAAGCATCCTTCTCAGGAAAAAGTGAACACCCCAGAGCTACAGATATCTTGAAATCTCCAGTGACAAAACTGACAGGCTGCCTAATAATAGTGAAACATGCTATTCACAAGTAACAGCCTCCTCACAGTTTGTTTGCTTTTTTTTTGGCCGTGCTGTGCAGCTTATGGGATCTTAGTTCCCCGCCCAGGGATCGAACCCATGTCCCCTGCAATGGGGGTGCAGAGTCCTAACCACTGGACCATCATGGAATTCCCCACATTGTTTGCTTGTAAATGGAACATGCTACTAAGGATCAACACACATTTGAGGAAAGTCACTATCGTGAAAGAGAAAGACCAAGGCAAATAAATAGTCGGGGCAGCAGGGGCAGGGGAATGAATTCAGTAGAAACAAAACAGTACAAGGAGCAAAAAACATAAAACGCTGTAGGTATTATCCAGAGAGAGAAATAGAGTGTGTCATTGAAACAAAAATTGAATGCTATAAAAGGAAAATCAGAGAACAAGAAAGAACCCATGGAACTTGAAAACATGAGGGCTGAAAAGACAGTTTTTAGAGTTTAGAAGTGTTGTAAGATAAGGTCAAGGAACTCTCCCAGAGAAGTGAGGGAAAGAAAGAAAGGGAAATGAAGAGAAAAATGATAAAATTAGAAGATCAATACAAGAGTGTCAATATTTGACCTAGTGGGAATTCCTGAGAGAATAAAGAAAACACTGGACAATAAATTGTCAAATAAATACTATTTTCTTTAAAAAAAAATCCCAGAACTGTAGAACATGAGTCTCTAGAAAGAAGAGGCTCACGGACTACCCAGCAATATGAATAAAAAACCCACACCAAGGCTCATCCTTATGCAATTTCAGAATATGGAACTAAATAGAGATTCCATGAAGCTAAAAGAAAAAATTATGTACAATGATTGCAGGCCAAAGTGAATTGACCTCTGTGTAGCAACACTGAACACTGAAAGACAAAGGAAAGGTGCCTTCAAAATTCTGAGTGTAAATTATTTCCTATATCGAATTAAATATCCAGCCAAAATTACAATCAAGTAAAGGGCAAACTAAAGATATTTTCAGACCTGCAAAGTCTAAGAAAAAAAAATTACCTCCCATATGTCCTTTCTCAGTAAGTTACTGGATGTGCTCCTTCCAAACAAGGGAATAAAGAGGAAGACATGAGACAAGATTCAGAACACAAGAGATTCCACTAAGGAGAGTGATAGAATTTCAAAGGTAATGGCAAAAAGAAGTCCCAGGAAATAATGCAAAGAGCACCCAATTCAGGAATCCTCAAAAAAAATGAATAGATTATTTGACATGTCTGACAACATGCAAAAGTTATACAGAGAGGTGTTTCATGGAGCTGGTGGATGGATGAAGACTTAACCTAAGTCAGATATTCAAACTAAAGCCAAAAAAGGGGCCATTACTTAGGCCAGTGCCAATAAAATGACTTAGTACAGAACAATATTTACATGAATGTATTTGTTCCGTATGGCTGCTGTAACAAAATGCCACAAATTTGGTGGCTTAAAACAGCATACATTCAGAAGTCTGAAATCAGTTTCACCTGGCTGCAAACAAGTTGCCATGAGGGCTGCACTTCTTCCAGATGCTCTAGGGGAGAATCTGTTTTCTTGCCTCTTCCAGATTCTAGAGCTGAGTTCTTTGCTTATTCCATCTTCAAAGTCAGCAGTGTAGCATCTTGCTTCAGTCCTCACTTTGCCTTCTTCTCTGTCAGATATCACTCTCCTTCCCTCTTATAAGGATATTTGTAATTGCATTTAAAGTCCAACAAAATAATTAAAAATAATCTCCATATCTCAAGATCCTTAGCTTAATCATATTGGTAAAATCTCTTTTGCCATATGAAGTAACATTCACAGGTCCTGACTATTTGGGGAGGGCATTATTTAGCCTCCCAACACTATCTTAATAAAAACTCCAAATGTGGGTTAACTAGAAATTATTTAACTACATTAAGAAGATGGAACAACAATGGAAAAGAGTATGAAAAAGAATATACATATATATGTATGCATGTATGTATACCTTAATCACTTTGCTGTACAGCAGAAATTAACACAACATTGTAAATCAACTATACTTCAATAAAATAAATTTAAAAAGAGGAAGATGGGAAAAAAGGAAGAGGAAGTGTAGATAGCTAAAATCCTCTTCTAACCAATGCTGTCAGAAAATCATCAATAACAATCATACGGTACAAGAATTTCAGCTCAGAAAAAGACATATTGGTGATTTGAAACTTTCCAAATGACAGTTCTGTCCTGAAGGGAGATCTGAATGGCTTTCTCCTGTTACTCATCTTATCATTTGTGGTAGATTGCAGAAATAGCACAAATCCTTCCTCTCCCTGTGTCCATGACCTTGCAGTGTGACTTTCCAGACGGACTCTGTTTCTTTACCCTCGTGGCCTTCTTACTTGATTTGACCAAAAGAATGCAACAGAAGTGATGTTGTGCCATTTCCATGCCCAGGCCTCAAAAATATTTGCAAGTGGTTTCTCTAGTCCTTGGAACTTTGCCAATCTACCACAGGAACAAGCCAAGGATAGCTTGCTGGATCATGAGAGACACCTGGCCCCGTTGCCTCAGCCAACAACCAGTCAAACCCCCGGAGCGGAGCTACCTGACTGCAAGCTTACCAGACACATGAATGAATGAACCCAGTCAAGACCAGAAGAACCACTCAGCTGAGCTCAGCCCAAATAGAATCATGAGATAAATAAATTTGAGATGTTTTGTTATGCAGCAAAAGCTAACTTCTGTGTAGTTCTTTCACTGTCTGTGATTACATTTTATTAATTTTCCTTCCCTGTAACAAATACCGGTAGTTATCTATTTAATATCCATTTCCCCCCTTCTTCCTTGTTAACCCCAATTTTGTTCAGGAAGGCACCCCTCCTCCATGAGACTCAGGAGCCCCAGAAGAAGACCCTGCTTGATCTAATCAACAAATTTCCATTCCCTTGGTAGTGATTGGTTTAGGATCAGTCCCATAACCCAATTCTGGTCAGTGGCACTTGGGAGGAAGTCTGCTGGGGGCTTCTGAGAAAGGTTTCTTGGTCTTAAGAAAGTCACACGAAAAGATGGTCACTTTCTCCCTCTACATTGATATATCTGAAAGTGACACCTAGAGTTGTAGCAATCATCTTGAGAACAACCTAAGAAAAAAAGCACACTCAGGAAGAGCAAAGAGATGAAAATAACTTGAGTCTTTATTAATGTCTTATGCTGTTAAACCAACCAGCCCTGGAGCCAATGTCCTACCTCTGTACATACGGTCATGCAAAATAATATATTTTTTTCTATTGCTTAAGCCAATTTTAATTGACTTTGTTGTTACTTATGGCTGATGTTATAATTAACACAACTCTTACTAGAATATAAGCTCCGAGAGGGCAGGGACCATGTCTGTTTTGTTTGCTACTGTATCTCCAGTGCCAAGCCCAGCATCTACCCCCTAGTAAGCATTTCATAGTTATTTACTGAATGAATGAAAGGATATCAATGATCATTAAATACATCTGCGGTTGACACTTGACTAGATAGTATAAACATCTAATTAGGGAGCCTGACTCTTCTTGATTGTGAGCCCTTCAAGAACGGGACTCTGTTTGCTCCCAAGTACCTGGCATACAGTAGATCCTCTCTACACGTTTGTTGAATAAATGTTCTATGATACTGAATTCTGCCAACTTTCCAGCAGGGGGTGCACACAACTAGGTGTTCTGGGCGCTAGGCACTCTCCTTTATCGGCTCATCAGTCTCTCCTCTGCCACCTTCCCCTCCACCTTCCCCACAAGGAGCTAAAGACCACAGCAATGCCTATGGGGAAGCCCAGGAGAAGGGGCTTTTCCATATTCAGAACCTCTGTGTCTGTCCTGTCCCAGCTTCCAGCACCTGTTAGAGAAAGCTGAGAACATGTTCTATAAACAGAGAAAGTTCTCTTTAGGTCAGGGTCAAGCAAATGTTTTCTGTAAAAGGCCAAATAGTACATGTTTTGGGCTTCCTAAGCCGTAAGGTCTCTGTGCTGACATGCCTTTATAACACCAAGAATTGTGGAACCAACCAGCCTGGGAGACTGCCCTACTTCTGTACTTCTGGTTATGCAAGATAATATATTCCTTTATTGTTTAAGCCAGTTTTAGCTGGCTTCATTGTTAATTATAGCTGAAGATATAATTAACCACCCACAACTAGAATAAAAATTCCAAGAGGGCAGGAAACTTAATAAGTACATACATAAAAGAATAAGTAAAATAAGTAAAAGGAATGGCTGTGGCTCTGTCCTAAAAACTTTATTAACAAGAACAGACGGGGACTTCTCTGGTAGTCCAGTGGTTAAGAATCCACCTTCCAACACAGGGGACATGGGTTCAATCCCTGGTCAGGAAACTAAGATCCCACATGCTGCTGGGCAACTAAGCCCATGTGCCACAATTACTGAGCCCACGAGCCACAACTCGAGAGCCCGTGTGTCACAACTACTGAGCCCGTGTGCTGCAGCTAGAGAGCCCACACACCACAACCACTGACCCCGTGCACTGCAACTACTGAGCCCACGTGCTCTGGAGCCCGTGCGCCACAACTAGAGAGAAGCCCGCGCACTGCAACAAAGAGCCCGTGTGCTGCAACGAAAGATCCTGCAGTGAAGATCCCACGTGCCACAACTAAGACCCAACGCAGCCAAAAAAAGAAAACCACAAGAACAGACAGCTGGCCAGAGTTGGCTGAGCCCTGCTTTAGGTAAACAGGCACTGCCTAAGGCAGTGGTTTTCAAACTTTGTCAGAATCACCTGTAGGGTATGTTAAAACACTTATGGCTGGGCCTCACCTGAGTTTTTCAGTAGGTCTGGAGTAGGGCTGAGAATTTTAATTTCTAAGAAGTTAGGGTTGCCAAATAAAATACACGATGCCCCGTATATCTTAAATGTGAATTTCAGTTAAATGGTGAATAATTTTTAGTTTTAAGTATGTCCCAAGTATTGCATTATTATCTGAAATTCAAATTTAATTTGGTATCCTGTACTTTAAGTCTGACAGCCCTTAGGCAAGTTGCCAAGAGATGCTGATGCTGCTGGTCCAGGAACCACTTTGAGAAACACTGACCTGTATAATCTCTTACATACTGGAGCTCTGCTAGTTCAGAGATCTTAAGCTGGAAAGAATACCCACCAGCTCAACTCAAGAATCTCAACACTCAGTCTGTACATGTGAACACGTTCCTCCTTCATTCACAAAAGGGTTTTTTGCCAAAACTAGATACTTTAAATATGCACTATTTTTTTTAACAATTATCCATTTATTGTGCACTTACTATGTGAGAGCTTGTTTCTAGGCTCTAGAGATAAAACAAGAAATAAGGATGATCAGGCCCCTTGCTCTCAGAGCTTATGTTTAGTGGCTGTCTGGGGTAGATATGACTGGTCATCCATCTGAGAAGTTACTGGCCTGCACATTGTCAGGTATTTACTTAAGACACAAACTATTTCGTCTATCACCATGGCTATAAACAGGGACCCTGCAGTTAGAAATTAGTTCAAATCTCAGCCCTGCCACTTACGACACTGGGCAAGGCACTTAACAGCTTTAGTTCTCAGATTCCTCCTCTGTAAAATTGGGACAATAATTTATACTTCATGAGGTCCTTGAATGGTAAATAAAATCACTCATATAAGGAACTTAGCATAGTTCCTTGGTAGGGAATAAAATGGTCAGTACTCAACTAATAGTATAGCTACTACTACTGAAAATTCAGTGGTCTTCAAAGTATGGTCCTTGGGCCAGTGTCATCAACAGACCCATGAACTTGTTAAAAATGCAGATTCTCTGTGCCCCACCCCAAACCTACTGAATCAGATACTCTGGGATGGGGCACAGCGATGCGTGATTTAACAAACCTTCCAGATGATTCTGATGCATGTTAGAATTTGGAAAACACTACTAAAGAAAATATAAGAAGCCAGGAACTGTATGTGCTAGGGGTTAAGAATATCAAGGCCAATAAGGCACAAATCTTCCCTCTTCCCAGGACTTTACATAAGGCTTAGTGGTGTTCATCTCTCTATTCATAGTGTGTGTGTGTTTGTAGTCCATATGCCCGAAACCCATCAGAAATTCATTTAAGCAAAGATTTCTTAGCTCATTTTTCATTCATTCAACATCCCACTGAGTGCCTACTGTGAGCCAGTGTGTTGAGATTGAGATTAAAAACAGAAGGAAACACTTCTGTTTCAATAGCTCTTACTCTGGCACTGATTTCATAACAGGAAAACACAACAGTGCACGCATTTCAGTGGGATACCAAAATGAGTTTCTACCAGAGATATTATGAAGGGAAGTGGAAGAAAGGCAGTAACTGGGAAACGTAGAAACTCTTTCCGGAGGACATTTAACTGAGCCCCTACAATGTGAATACAGAAAACAGCTCAGCTACCTGGAAAGCCTCTGCCAAAGCCTGGCAAGGCCACCAGAAGAAAAGAGAAAGGGCATTGGCTAAGTGAGGGGCCCTGGCCAGGAAGAAGAGACTCCAGTCTATGTCGGGTCTTGAACAGTCCCTGTCAAGTCCCAGTCTGTTCACAGCTGTCTCTCTTGGATGTCCTTATCTTGGTTGTGGCCGAGAAGACTACAGAGAAAGGCCGTAGAAAGAGGGGAGGCCTGGCAGGAAGCTGAATCAGGCCCCAGTCTGAGAACTGGGAC
Source organism: Neophocaena asiaeorientalis asiaeorientalis (assembly GCF_003031525.2). Classification (NCBI taxonomy): domain Eukaryota; kingdom Metazoa; phylum Chordata; class Mammalia; order Artiodactyla; family Phocoenidae; genus Neophocaena; species Neophocaena asiaeorientalis. The sequence continues at coordinate 1,684,037 of NW_020175049.1, forward strand.
AGAAACAATGCTAAATCCCAGACACAGAGGTGACCCAACAGACAGAAGTATTAAGAATTCTCCACCACTCCCACCAGTAGCCTTGAACATGAGTTTGAGAGGTACTAGTTAGCCACAGAGAGGAAGTTTCAAATGACTGTGGAAAGTTGTATGGGGCTGGGTTAAGATAAGCATCATCTGTGCAGCAGAATCATCTGGGTGAGTTTTTAAAAAAATACCGAATTCAAATCTCTCAGGTTGGGGCCCAGAGATCAGTCATATGCTCACGATTCTGGTGCACTCACTCTTTCCACTGACCAGCATCTGGGAACCACTGCAAGCACAGGTTTATACAGGGACCTAATGAATGCTATGCTTTGCACACCTGGCCAATTAAGTTTATAAATGAGTGATTGTCTCCTGTCTACTAGGAGCTCACATTTTAAGGCAAAGGTAATAAATTATTTTAGAAGGCCCTTCACAAAGGGTTTTTTGACTTCCAAGAGTTACAAACCCTGTTGCAGCCAGCTATTTTCAGGGATTTGAGGGAAACAATACAGCAACATAGGTAGCTACTCAGAACTGGGATTATTAAAACCTTGATTTGCAATCAGTCTTTCAGAATGATAAACATTTTTTGACACAAAATTTTCGTGGTTTAAAAAGTAATTTTGCATCAAAATAATCAAATAATGGCCAATAGAGTGCTATACATTACTCACAATGATTTTCTGACAACCCATGATTAAATGGTTTTAGAATTAAACACAAATACACACTCACTCGTTACACAAAACATAACAGAAATCACCTGTTTTACATTTCACATCAGCCTGGAGTAACTGAAGCAAGGAAGGTGAAATGAGTCTGCTTTTATTCATCTGAAGTCTTGCTCTGCATCAGAAAATAACCACAAAACACCAAGAATCTCTTTAGAAATCCACCAGTTCAATTCCAAAATGATAGTCATTTTCTACAAATCACAACAGGTTAACCACTGCGCCACCAGGGAAGTCCCTTTAATTCTGTTCTTGCCACTCTGCACAAAGCACCCTATGTTTGGGACAAAAATCACCAACTACTTTTTTTAAAATAAATTTTTATTGATTGATTGATGGCTGCATTGGGTCTTTGTTGCTGCGTGTGGGCTTCCTCTAGTTGTGGTGAGCGGGGGCTACTCCTCTTCGTTGTTGTGCGTGGGCTTCTCATTGTGGTGGCTTCTCTTGTTGCGGAGCGTGGGCTCTAGGCGCACGGGCTTCAGTAGTTGTGACACGCAGGCTCGGTAGTTGTGGCTCAGAGGCTCTAGAGTTCAGGCTCAGTAGTTGTGGTGCACGGGCTTAGTTGATCCACGGCATGTGGGATCTTCCCGGCCCAGGACTCAAACCCATGTCCCCTGCACCGGCAGGCAGATTCTTAACCACTGTGCCACCAGGAAAACCCACCAACTACTTTCAACCCTATGATATCCTCAATTTACTTGTTTCTCTTAACCAATACCCTTCTAGAAAAGGGGGCAATAACTCAATATACAAACATACTCCCCATTTCTTTCATTTTTTCAACCCACTGCATTTAAGCTTCTTTGTCCTCTCCTCCCTTGCTCTACTGATAGTATTTCCACTAAGATTACTAATGACCAAGTTGTAAATTGAATGGCAATAATATATATATATTTTTTTTTTAATTAAAAAAATTTTTTTTTTTTTTTTGCGGTACGCAGGCCTCACCGCTGTGGCCTCTCCCGCTGAAGAGCATAGGCTCCGGACGCGCAGGCCCTGTGGTCATGGCTCACGGGCCCAGCCGCTCCGCGGCACGTGGGATCCTCCCGGACTGGGGCACGAACCTGTGTCCCCTGCATCGGCAGGCGGACCCTCAACCACTGTGCCACCAGGGAAGCCCAATAATATTTTTTAACTATAAAGATAGGTTATTAAAACATTACATGTCACATCTCTTATAGAATTTACTTATTACAAAATTATTATAGAAGAAATCATTAAGAAATATAAAACCATAGGAAATACAATTTCCAATAAAGGTAAGGGTTTAGTGTAGTCAAGTACTGTTCTAATTGCTTCACATGTATTAAATCACTTGATCCTTTTACTTACCCAAGGTCAGTTAGTGGCAGAGCCAAGATTAAAATTCAGTTTGTTCTAGAGCTTATACTTAATCACTATATTATATAGCTTTCTCCAGTTACACAAATAAAACAATAATAATCACTGCAAAAAGGTAAGGTGTAATTTTATTACTTTCAACATTTCTTTTCATCACAATGAACAAAACAAAATAAACTAAAATACAACACAGCTTTACAAAAATAAATTTTTATTAAAAGCAGTAGAGTCTGAGCAGGAGACAGTACAAAGAGTGTAAACAATGTAAACATCACTACATTCAGCTCAGCTTGATTGAATGCTGAAAGACAACTCTAAATGCTCTATGTGCCCTTACTAGCAAGATACGTTAGTTCTACTGTACACAGAAAACACACTCTAATTTTGATTGAGAAAAAATATTTTATCGAAGTCGGTCCCAGCGCCAAATACTGGCATCATCACAAACGGCTATAAGAATGCTGCTATCCCTGCTAAAACTGGTTTGTCGAATAGCAGCACCACATTTATGATGAGTCAGTGTTGTGCATCTAGGGAGAAAACATGACAACAGGTTAAATACCATGCATATATAATGCTGTCAGTATCTAACTTAAAACAATGAATCAGAAAATGAATACATGTTCCAAGTCATATAGAAAGCACTTGAAAACAGAATACAGTTCACCAAGAGCCCAATCTCAAATTTCATAAAGTTTGGGTATATTTTAAATCCAAGAGGTACCATATAACTTATATTAAAAAAAGAGAAATAACTTATTACCAAAGTACTTGGGAAAAACAATCATTATTAGAATAAAAAAGAAATACTTTACAATACTCTGAGAATGTAAATGTTACAAATGATTTAAGGTTGGCATTTCAAGTATCAAATTACTTCCTCTATGCTGACATAACACTTTGGAGAAAAAGTCAGAGATTATGAAGAGGAATTTCTAAATACTTACTTGGCTTTATGAGGATCTTCTACTTCTAAATCCCAAACATAAAGTTTGCCAACCTGATTGCCCAATGCAAGCATCTGTATAAACACATTTAAAAAAATCAAATTATTAAAACAAGCTATGAAGATTTCAAACAATCCTAAGACATCTTTCTTATTTCAGAAAAACCTCAGCTCCAGCCTATGGCAACACTCTTGGTTATTTCTTTGCATCTTATATTTCTTATATTGTGTAAATGAGGATAAGAGCAACTAATGCTTCACAAAGATGTCTTGAGTAAAATAAGGAGGATATTTTGTAAATTTACGAAGAACTTTACAATTTATTTACATAGTTAGCATGTACTCTTTATTCTGCCTTAAAGAACTGTAGTAAAAGCCATAGGAAATTTCCAAAGCTTTCATATAGAAATAAATACCCAAGTAATTTATCACAAAATTCTAACACCAAATTTTGAAAAAATTTTAGATAACTAATATTTTGTCTCTATCTTCCACGTTGCTTTTCTATATAAGAAGATTAACACTCTAATCCAAAACATTAAATCTTAGTAACAGATTGTTACGGAAAGTAAACACCTAACTGCCACCATTGACACCTGTCAATTTCATTTATAATAAGCACTGCAGATGGTGTGCAGAGCCACAAGGGTAGAATAAATAACATCAAAGGCCAAAGCAATTAATACAAAAAAATCAAGGTAGATTAAACTTAGAGGTAACAGAATACAGATACACTACAGTGAAAACTAAAATTGCCGTGGTTTTAAGTCAAATAATTTCAAAATGTAAAAATATGTTGCTACCTTTTGCCAGAAATCCATAGAAAACCTCATGTACCAAATGTCACACTGGCTGTAATCAAATCGCCCAAGAATAGTCACATTAGACTCACTGGGTTTAATTTTATCTATATCATCTTCCATTTTGCCAGGTTTCCAGCATACAATGGCATTTTCACAAGACTTTAAAAAAGACAGAAATGAGAAAAAAAGAAATGTTAATCAAAGAACTGAATTTTAAACATTAAAAACAAAGCTTTTTCTCTACTATCATTTCAGAACTCACAGCTCTTAGAACCTGGTTATCCATCTACTGAGTCCAGTGATACACATTCATTTATATTTACAGAGTCAGTATCCACACTTACGGACAAGAAGTCTGATTATCAACAGATTTTAACAATACAAAAGCATTACACTGTCTATAATATTCATTTTTGAAGTCACAATTTCTCTTCCAAACCAAAACAAATTCAGCTTTAGATACCTCAGCATCCAGGGACTTGAAGTATTTTATAGCAAAGGTAAAATTACAAACACTGTATTAGAATACACAGCTCTTCAATATGGCCTCTGCTTACTTCGCTAGTTTCATCTTTCCCCATTCCACTTCTAAACCCCCGTGGTTCCCTTTATATCTGGTTAACTATTAATCCTCCTGTCTGCACTACATGATAGGTGCTCAAGAGATGTCATAGGAAAGCTAATGAATTCATAGAAGGGGCCTTAGAGGTCAGATTATACAGAAGGCAATAAAAGCAGTGGTTCAATATCAAGACACTGATAAGGGGATGGGATTAAAACAGGCTTAGTTACACCTTCCCTATTCTGCAACACTGAACCTTTACATACATTCTATTTAGGCAGCAAGTGGTAAAGAATAGAATGGGAGGAAAAAATGCAAAACAGAGGGCACTATTTATATTCCTGTGTAGGTCAGTGATTTGCTGGCTAAGGGATATTTGGCAATGTCTCTGGCTTCTAGTTAATAGAAGTCAGAGATGCTGAACATTCTGCAATGCACAGAACAGCTCCTCCCACAAAAAAGAACTGTCTTACCCAACTTCCACAGGGCCAGGATTGAGAAATCCTGGTGTAGGTGAAGAATGCCTCCTGGAACTTTACAGGACACAGCCTAATAACCACATGTGGTAGGTCTGTGGGGTCACAGGGAGATTAGGGAGTGGACAATACGCTTTTTATCTTCTCTGCCCTTTTTGGATTATATAAAATCCCACGGATATGGATCTGTTACACAAGTTCTTTATTGTAAAGTATCTTAGAGATCACCTAGGCTGATGACTCTTAATTAAGTACACAATTGGATTGATATAGACTGTACAGCTTTCTTTAAAAACTCATCTTGACCCCAACCCTACTGAATCACAAACTCTGAGAGGGGAGGCCAAAGCAGCAGAATTGTAAAATACTTCTTCAAGTGCTTCTTACTGACTGTATTGGTAAAGGATCCTTAATAGTTCCCTCATGGAGAACTAAATAATCTCACTAATGGATGGCTGTACTAGAAAATCATCTAGAGAGTCTTTAAACATTACAAATTCCCAGGTCCTTATGCCAGATTTAGAATATCTGGGGATGAAGCCTAGGAATCTATTTTTACAATGTCCTCCCAATAGTTCTGATGTGGAGCCAGATTTGAGACCACCAATATTCAGTTCAGCTTCCCACCTAAAATGCAGAAATCCTTTCCTGTCATCTGATTAAGTTCTAAGGGCAGAAATTTTAGAGCTACTCCTTTTTAAATTCTGCTTCCAAAACAGATGAAGTAGAGGTACTTTTTCCTATTTATCTCATTAAGTACAGCTTAAAAGTCTGAAGGCTAGGGAGGAGGCAGACTGGTTAGGGGCCCTGGGACATGAAGAACATTGAGTTGCTTGGTTTTCTTTTGCCTCTTTGTGTATCCCAGACTGGATGCTAGAGAAGGTAGCAACTCAACAAAGCTAAGTGAAGACAAAAAAAAAAAAAAAAAAAAAAAAAAAAAAACCCCAAAAAAAAACCAAAA